>NW_027272292.1:0-132500 GCF_040938485.1 Diadema antillarum | reverse complement strand
AGTGGACATGAATATGCAAACGAGTGATCTGACCATGTCATACCCTCACAGTTTTCCATTGATCGTGTTAAAAAAAAAATTGGCGAATATTTAATGTTTCTGCCATTGAAGTCTGAAACATGATGTTATTCCTGGTTGAATAACTTCAGAATAGTGATCAGGTAGATATACGAGGATTTGAGCCTCGGACATAATTGCGTTTGAATGAAATACTGGAAATGACAAAAATTTTATGTACAGACAATGTGGTACGTTGTCAGGGAACGACGTGCTCACTTTACCATTTTGCATATTCATATTGACTGTTCAAGACTGTTCCCCCCCCCCAAAAAAAAAGGAAACTTCTAAGTGTCTTAAGTTCCTTATTTTTCATCCGATTTCGTTCAAAATTATACCGTTGAACTCACAATATTTTACTCTTTCTTGCAAGACAAAGTTTTATTTGTACTGGATTTCCCCTTTAAGTTTTAAAGCGAGCAAATAAAATGGTAATTCCAACTCTTTCAGATACGGCAGTAAGATTGGACGGGGAAGTGGTGCAAGTATATAGGCTATTCAAGTGTTCCATATATTTTCTTTCAGTGATGATTAGGGGCAGAAAGGACAATCCCTTACAAATCTAACCCTTGCAGAAATCTAAGATGATAGCTTACAGCCTTCGAATCAAATTATTACAGTTGTCTTTCTATAAGCAATTCTGATTTTTTGAAGGAAATTATGATCTCAAGATTATAAATCGAACATTATTCATCGACGCCTTTATATGTAAAAACCAATTAAATGAGAGCATAGTTAGGTGATAGCAACGTCTCTACGTTACGTTCTTATCTGCTTATGTGGTATCACGTCGAATGTGAAATCCTTTTCGCACAATAAGCCACCTGTTACTGCATAAACGAGACGTTTCATCCTTAATTTACAAGAAAGTAAGGTTTGGCAAATTTTCATCATTTTTCGCCATCTTTATTCAATTCAATTTAATTCAATTCAATTCAATTCAATTCAATTGTACTTATTTACATCAATTAAAATGGAATAGATGGTATAAATAATACAAAGTTTATTTTTGTCAATTCATATTGTTACAAAATTGGAAAGAAATACGAATCAAAAAGTATGATATGAAATATAAGAATGAATAATTTTATACCTAGATAACCATGCACATTTCGCATGGTAAAAAAAAAAAGGAAAAGAGTGATCTACTCAAAGGTGGAGCTTGTAGGACATGAATTACTGAAAAAAACAACTACATACCAATATCGTATATAGGCCAACTTAATGTAATTATTGACGTTTATAAATCACTTGATAATTAACATGGATGATGCAAAACAAAAACCAAAACTTACACTAACAAAAAATTATACGGCACAGGCACTATTCATTGTCAATGTCTGCACTTTAGGAGATATAATAGATAAAATCTCATTACTTTAACCCAACGGCAGATGTAGACCAGTCCACAGTGGAAGTTAGATTCGTAGTTCACAGACAGGAAGAAAGTGGATGGAGAACCGATGCAAATATCACATGGAAGCCACCTGAGAGTTTGACTGGGTCGCCATTTTTGCCCGGTGAGTGCAAAAGTTTTCTACTGCTGAGCTATTTATGTTCTAGTCAGAAGAATCGATACGAATGGCTAGGAGCAGTTACCCTGACAATCATCATTCACATTCTTTCTGCAACTTGTTCTCCATTTCACCACTTTGTCTCCAATTTTTGAATCTGATAACAGACGTAAACTCTCTCGTATTCGTTATATCAATCATCTGACTTGTCTGTTTTACGGGGAGGGTACATTCTGGAATGATGTTTTATGTTACTTCAATCAGAACTGTCTGTGAACGTAATACTATGTATGCACGATATACATTATGCATTCAACTATGTATGTATGTATATAGCTAAGGATGTACGTATGTATGTATGCCATGTATGTATGTATGTATGTATGGAAGAAGAGTTAAAAACTGGTGCCCATCAATACCAGATGGAATTAACGGCACACTTTTAATCTGTGATTGACCAATATCAACATTTCTCTTATTTCATATAGTGTCAGGGTTTGTGCGACTTTTGTGAAAGTCGAATAATGACATCACTTTCCTTTCCTTCATGCAACACGTATACTACGTATATTACGTAGAACCTCTGAGAGGATATCGGAGAATATGTGCATGGTGACCTTTCATACATGAACGCTCCTGATGTAGTGTAGATGCTGCGCTGACATTGAAGCAGTTTCGTTGCTATCTCTTTCAAATGTCAAACATGCAGGTAATTCTTACGCAGTTCGCTTGCGAAATAACAGTGGTCTAAGTATTCCATGTGTCGATATGAATGACAACTTGTCTGTCCAGCCCACCGTTGGGTGTCTTCTGCTGGAGAATCATCATCTTTTGGTAAGATCAAAACTTTTTCCTTTCAAAAAAAGTTAATAAACGAACGGATGAAGGAATACACACTGCAAAAAGTCCGGTGTTAAATAGTGAACACCGAGCTGGTGTTAAATTTTCGATGCTCATTTATGGTGTTAAATTAACACCTACGGGTGTCATTTCCAAATTTTAAACTGTTTTTTGAAGAGTTTCTTAGTAACTGCACTTCTTGTTGATTTTTTTATTTGATTTAAACAAGACGATCAAGAATTTTACATTAAAATACTAGATTTTTGAAAAAATGTGAAAATAAATTTACACCAAAGTAACACCAGCTGGTGTGGTCCCTTATTGAAGCTGGACGGGTGTTAAACCATTGATATTAACACCAGCAAATATCAAATCAACACCATGTGGTGTCATTTTTGAATTTACACCAGTACAGTGTCAAAATAACACCAGGTACAGTGTCAAATTAACACCACGAAGTGTCAGGTGAACACTTTTCAACACCATCACAGTGCATTTTTAACACCTGTGGGTGTGGTCCTTTATTGAAGTTAGATCGGTGTTAGATTTAACACCCGTGGTGTTAAATCTAACACCGATGTTTTTACAGTGCACAAACCTAATATAGCTGACGGGAATTTGTTTTGTGGATAGAGTGTAGTTATAAAGAGTTTTTTCTTTTATCTTGTTTTGTGTTTTTCTTTGTTTTGGGGGATTTTTTTTGGCGGTTACTCTCCATAAAAAGATTGTAGGTCTATATGCTCGATCTGTACAGGAAAGTGAAAAGGAAAGAACTAGCCAGGTATAGTTGCGTCATCTGCTACTTTGTTAGAGGTAAGTAGTGCTGGGTGATGCGGGTTCAAATCCGAGGACAGTGAGTAAGCTGATCATGTCATCATATCACAATTTTCCATTAATGGTGAACGAAACTGACCAAAATTCAAATCTTCAGCTCTAAAAGTTTAAAATATAATGCTATTCTTGGTTGAATATTAAACTTCAAAACAATAATCGGTCAGATACATGAGGATATTGAACAAATAACAATGAAACTGACGTGAGTTCCCGTCTAATTTCTAACGAGTCCATGAATTGCCTCTTAAAGAAGAATATTCCAGGTTGGAATCCTGCTCAGTGAATTTATTTCACCGACAATGCCTGTCTTCACCAATGTCTATGAATGGGTACGTGGAAATGCTATAAAAAGGATGATAGCGGTTAAACCCTGTGGTTATAATAGCGATGCTAGAACTGACATGGTACCACAGGCAATGAGCTCTTATTCATATTGTCGGTAACAAATGCAAACTAAATTAACATGGATGGAATTTCCGAGTGAATATTTTGTATGGTATGATAGGCTGATATCGATGGCTTTAATTGGCTATCTAATGTTTTAATTCAGTCATAATCTGAGGACAGAAATCTGGAATGATTGATGAGTATGGACCAATAAAGTTTATGCTCTTTAACCATTTTGAAATAATGTAGACGCGATTTGGATCAAGATCATATCCTTTCTCTTTGCCTTTCTTGTATATACCATTATGACATGTTAACTTGCTCTCATCGTCACCTTTCATTCCCATTTTTAAACAGATGCATCCTTACTATTACGCGGAGGCTATTCCGTTCGGATACACACTGACATTTGAGGTACAAAATTGAAAGAAAGTGATGATCCAGTTCCAATACTTGTACATTATTCCGAGTCCACACAATACGTCAGCATACATCTCTATATGCATCTTATATAAATCATAGACTCACAACTCTCCGCTAGATTAAACACACAAATCTTCGGTATATTTCCTGAGGTGTTTGTTTTTTTCAGTCGTTAAAAAGAATTAAATAGTAGGACTACATTATTTGACAACAAATTTTGCAAATCTTGTGGTGAATAAGAAATGATTCTTTAAAGCTGATTTTAACCGAAATCGTGGATCTTCCTTTATGCAGGCACATATTCTGTAATGGTGATATTATTATGTTAATCAAAATCATTATCAACTACATGCATTTTCTTTGCATACAATTTTGACAAGTGCTTGTTGATAAAGATTACAACCGTGATTTTTCTAATCCATAATGAAAATCAATTTATAGGGAATCTTGACGGTTATTCCTTTTGTTGTGATTGGAAATTATTTTATGTGATGCAGGTGTGCTTTAGGGGATAAATCCATGAAAGGATTCCCGATTTTGCCAATCAAATCTATACCATACAAAAACGTTTGATAGACTGAATCTCGGACTCAGTACGCATGAATTCAGCTCGTGTAATGGACTAACGCCTAGCCCCTATTTTCTCTATAGGTGGGTTGGTACAATGCGACGAGTGGTGTGCTCAGTAGATATTCAACATGCGTGAACGACATCATCGCCCCAGGTAACGTTGGTCGATTGTGCCTTCTGCGAAAATACCGTATGTTTGTTAAAGTTTTCAGCCGGGTTAAGGATCGATTTTTTATCAAATTTTGTTTTGGCTTAAAGACGGTATAAACATATATATATAAGAAGAATGAGTCTGAAATACGTCATCTGTAGATCCAACAAGAAGGTTTTTATTCACAAAATTTTCAACCCGCCTCGGGCCTTCGTCATTGTAGTGTATACTAGGACATTTAACAAATTTTGCAAACATGAATCATAACAACATAACATCATAGCAATGCTCTGCGCGTTAGAGAAAATACGACCGGAGTAATTGTAGCGCTATAGGCCTACAAAGCAATTGCAGAAGACTATCCACTGACATTAGCTTTGATACCAACACATACCTAGAAAAACAACCACTTTAAAGCAAATCATATAATTCAAATGGTATTTAAGAACTGATCAATCCTTTCTCCGGTGCAAGTGTAGATGGTAATGATGTTTTGGTCGAAATCCAACCTGAAAATCTAAAAAAGAAAATGACTTACAACGACAAAGAAACGTATTGTAATACATTTTTTAAGATTTAAGGAAAGCCTGTAAGCAATATATTGGTCAATTATTACATACCTCATATCATATGTCTTCTCTCATGAATACTGGAATGAATTTCACAGCCTTTATCGCGGAAAGCACCAGACCAGATCGATTGTATGAACGAGACAATGCAGTCATGTTATGTTTCATTAGACAATATCCATCACTGTTATGACCAGGACCCTTTTGATGATTTAGACCCAAAACAAAATCTAAGATCTCTTCGTTATAAGTAGGTATGTGTAGAGAGAAAATATTGTGTTCGGATTTGCTATTCCTGAAACTAATAAAATTGCTCAACAGAGATAGACCATAAGCCAAATGCAATATATATAAGTGGAGATTGATCATCCGCTGTGACTGAATTTCACTGTCTTCCAACAGATTGCTATGAGGAGACACGTGATGAGGAATTTTGTCGAAACCAATGTGAGTCTGAACATTCAATATTTTTGTTTGATAATAAATGTATTTGTTTTTTGTTTGTTTCTCTATTTTATCATCTGGGGTATTGGGGTAGATTCTTTTAGGCCTACGTCCTTTTTCGGAGTAATATCCATTTCACATATCCCAAACTCTTGTTTATTTTTGTGAAGCATATCACAGAGGAGAGGGTGGGATTGGAGAGGAATCATTTTGTTTCTACTGCTCCATTATTTCAGTTCAGTTCAATTTATTTTCATATTTTATTCGTTAGTTTGGTCTTAGGTTGTTCTGTGCTCCTTATCCTGTTCTTCACACTAGGCTCCTGTTGGGACCTAAGCTCCACAAACTTGTTTTAAGTAGGTTCCATCGTATTTCTCTGTAGCATTCTTTTACTTTGCTCAAGACTGACACATCGACCGCTGTGTTCTGTGTTTCCATTTTTTTTCTTGTATAGCCAAGGTGGACATTATGTAACATTGTTTTTTCGTACTTAATGTAGTTTCCATTCAGAAATGTAAAAATAAATTTGATATTGACATTGAAAAATTCGAACAAAGTCCAGATGTAATGAAATTCAGCATTTGAGTTCAAAACATTCATTGAAGGCGTTAAAATTAATGTAACTGTGGGGCTGGAAGTGAAGTGTTATGCAGGGAAAGTTACGCAGGGAAAGGCAGAATATCATCCGTGAAGTGGTGGCGAGGAAATAGGGCGGTGGCTATTGAGCCAAGAGAACTATGGCAGCAGGTCCGTCTCCAGCGAGCGCTGTCCAGAGTGTGACGCTCAATTTTTTTTTCTATATGTTTTATTAAATCAAATCAAATCACATTATTTACACACAATTGGTAACAATTGAAAAGTTACAAGAGAAACATTTGGGTAAAATGATACACATTCTTTGGTGACTCCATGACACATAATTACTTAAAATCATAGAAGTTGTGAACATGACATACACTGTATTGCATTTTGAGTGCACTGATAGAGAGAGAGAGAGAGTACGTTCGTCATGTATCTAACTTTCACTAGCAACAAGATTCTTGGTAAGTACACTGACCACCAAAAAAAAAAATTAAATGTCAGAAACCAAACCTCCATTTTTTAACATGAATAGTAAGCTTATTCCTTCTTTGAAATAACCAAATAATATTCTATTTTATATTTTTTGAAACAATGATTCAAATTATGCATTTATTTGGTATATTATCTTTAAATTGACAAATAGATATATAACATTTTCCACTAATATCAAATAGTTACAATTTTGTCAGATGATACACCAAACAACTTATTGAAATTAGTAAAATAAGAATTAAAATCATGCTTTTGCACTAATATTCCTCGTAAAACTTCCCAGATCGACGTGACCTTCTCACATTCACAAAATAAATGAATTTAAATTCATGAAATTCTTCCGTCAAGATGCTTTCATTGCAATTGATTGACAAATTGCCCTGCATCGACGTAAATAAGCACTGAATTGATCAGTGTTTTAGTAGTAGCCATGATAAAAAAGTCATGGGCGTACATACCGCCCATGATTTTTTATCATGGCTACTACTAAAACACTGATCAATTCAGTGCTTATTTACGTCGATGCAGGGCAATTTGTCAATCAATTGCAATAAATGAATTATTGTCTCTTCAAGTTTG
Organism: Diadema antillarum; assembly: GCF_040938485.1. Taxonomy (NCBI): domain Eukaryota; kingdom Metazoa; phylum Echinodermata; class Echinoidea; order Diadematoida; family Diadematidae; genus Diadema; species Diadema antillarum. Next base: position 125,058 of record NW_027272292.1, on the reverse strand, counting down.
TCACAAAAAGAACCTTTTTGGGAATCTGTGACACTTTAGATATGTGACCCTTGGCATCTTTTGTATTCCTTAACGATAGCTGTCCCATTCAGCGGCAAACCCGTGAACGTCTCCGTCGTGGACATGCACCTTGATTTAGATGAGCCGGGAAAGGTGTCCGTCACGCTGGGCTGGTCCGCCCCGATTCAAGTGAACGGTCAGATAAACAGGCATGTGCTGAATACGTTCGTCGTCGGACAGCCTGATGACAAGGTTGATCTCACAGCGATCCTACACCAGGTGACTAATGTATGTGGGTGTCTAGAATTTGTTTGACTGTATGTTGTCCAACTACCGACATTTACGATATGCACAAATATATCTAATATATATATATATATATATATATATATATATATAATGTATATACATATACACATATATATAATATATATATATGTGTGTGTGGGGGGGGGGGTGCTGCATTATCTTTATGTATATGTGTGACGGAGGAATGACTCGCGGACGTCGCAGTAATGTTCACTATGGCCTTTTATTCTCCCAAGCTTTCGACCCTTTTTCGGGGGCTTGATGGAACGTAAACACAAAAGCAGAAAAGCAACCAATTTGCATGCATTTGAACAGAACAAGGCAAAAGAAAAGTGAACATTACTGCAACCTCTGCGAGTCATTCCTCCGTCACACATATACATAAAGATAATGCAGCACCCACAACATACGAGGCCAAGCCCGCTGCACCTTATATTATATATATATGTATATATATATATATATACAAAATTTACCTGTCTAAATAATATTAAGGTACATATACTTGTATATAATATGTATATATAAATGTATATATAATAAATAAATATATATATATATATATATAAACATATATATATATGAAGAGCTTGCAACCAAAATCCATTGAAAAATGATGGATTTAGCGCCTTTTGGAAGCAAGCTCTTCATATATATATATATATATATATATATGATAAGTGTGTGTGTAGTATATTCTAATTCAGTATGATGCATGATGAAATAATGTATACAATAAATTGTGAATATCTGCATAAGATTATGATTATTCGCATGAATACATGCTTATATCTCGTGGTTTGTGATTTGAGAGGTTTGTTTGGTGCTTTTCTTATTCATGCGAGTTCATAGTTATGAAAAAAGAGTGTAATTTTCTCACTGCATGTGTTCCTCATTTAATTGGAATATCTAGAACGATTCACAGCCACTTCGTGCTACCATATCCGGCTTATCACTCAACACCGCCTTTTACACCGAGGTAAATTTAAATTGTCAAAATTCCACCTCGTATTTATGTATGTTTTGTCAATGTAAAAATAAACCAAAAACATTTATTCATTTATTGTTTCAGTCGCTGATAAAACACTGCACTCAGCGCTCTAGTAATGACTGTGATTACAAGCAATATTGTTTTCATTTTGTCTTTATAAGTATCAGTAGCATCAACATTGCTATGGTTCTGATATTTAACAATGTTTTGCATTTCTAGTTGTATGTAAAATAGGGCATGACAGCACGCACAGTCTATCCTGAAAAGCAAGCAGACAAAACGAGTATAACAACGAGCTTTAATGATAACTGTGTTAATAACGAGCTTTCTAAATAACACCACAAAAAGTTCTATATCATTTCTTAAACGAACATTTAACCACAGGAATTTGTTTGTTTCTGATTTAACGAACCTTCGGAATAACAAACATCATCAGTCAGAAACACCCAGATGATTAATCCAGATTTGGCACATTGATTATTACATAGTGTGTTCCTATATAATCACTTGGGTTTATACGTCTCTCCCAACTATTCTTTAGGTAGAGTGTTACGTCTACATTCCTTCTGGAGAATTTGGGAGTGGTCAAGCGGCCCAGATCTTCTTCGCTACCCCTGATTTGTCCTCGCTGATAGTGACGTCAACCTCCCAGACATCTACTGAAACATCGCCAGACAACTTTCAGGGTAATTCTTTGTGGCCTCATCTTGATTCAATTCAGTTAGTTCATAATAATCATTACAAAAAATAAATGACAAATCTTTGATATAGTACTCTTGTTTCTTACCTTGAATTCGGTAAAACAACATCATTTACCCAAAAACGCCGTATCAGTCACACAAAGCTAGAATTATATCAAGCTCGGCCTATTCCTTTTTTGTTCTTTTTTTTTTCGAGGGATGTGGAAGAAAATAGGCTTTCTAAACGTTGGATACAGTGAGACAATTTGATTTTTTTACCTCTCCGTCGACATTTTTGACATTTTGTGGAAAAGGAACATCTGCCAATAGAGAAAACGTACAGAAAGATATCACTAGTTCTGTTTCTGCTCCATTCCTACGTTTCATTTCATTAAAACAACAAATTAGTAGCATCAACGTTTGGTATGTGTGTTTGAACAAGGCGTGATTAAGTCACTTCGTGCCAGCTCGCTTAGTCTTCTTTCTCATGAATTGACATTATCCAGATTATTGCATTATTACTGAAAAGGTTTGAAAATTAGCCCTTGACACGTTACGCATCTTCGTATTACGTGCAATCAGAATATATGAAAAGTCTTCAAATCGGATATTTACTAGATTTCCGCCACTTCTTGAAAACGCAATTAACATGTGCGCGCGCGCCTGTGTGTAAGGGTCCATACATTTTACATGTTTTCATGCATTGATTATTAGTTACACCTCTTTGTACAGATAAAATGATAACTGTCTGACCATGTCAAGTTATATATTTCATTTTGTGCCTTCTAGACATGACTCTAGTGCTGACTGTAAGCACAGTTGCAGCCGTTGTGTCACTTCTAATCGTCTCAGTTGTTTCCTACCTGGCCGTGAAACAGTTCCGAGAGTCGAAAAGCAAGGGGGCACATAATGCCCCGATCTTTTCCAGACATTCCATCCAGCGAGTGGAGTTGAAAGAAGATTGCGACGGTAAGAAATGTATGTTGACGTACCGGTGCGGGATCGGGAGCGGGTAGAACATAACTATGGAAATGTTCTATGAGTTTGAAATGTTTTCAAGTGAGGATCAAATTCCCGAGATGTGTATGTGTATGCGAATTCCAATTTGCATTTCAAACGTTGATGATGGTGCAATCAACCCATCCATAACCCATCTGTGACAAAATTTATCAGTCGGTGTAAGTTAGCAAAAAAAAAAAATGATAGTAAGTATCTCTCACATTACTTTCTTTTTTTCTCGCACAGTTTGTGTTTGTGTTTCATGGTATATTGCTCTCAAAACCCAACTAAAGTGCGCGCTTCAGCCATATTTACATAAACTGCGAAAATTATTGGTCGCTTGGCATTTGGCATTGTAAACAATAAAAACACGAATATCATCTACTGAGCTAAATCTAATGCTCCATCGACTGGTGTCATTTACAATTTGTATGCACGAAAAATACTAATCAATGTTCTATCATAAGATAAAAACTAGAACTGAATTGATAAAGCTCGAGTCGTTCCAGAGCATTCTTAACTCTGTTTGACCGTCGTTTTAAAATTTTCTTTGCTTTTGAGAGTTGTTTTTGAAGTTGTGATTGGGTTAGTCTGTACTCACATTACTTATTTCCTTTTAAACATTCAAGATACTGAATACCTGAGCCACGTATATGCCGTCTTTAGATCACTGGAGGTCCGACATACGCGCATTGAAACTCAGACAGTCCTCGGAAAGGGGCAATTTGGCATCGTCTACAGGGGGCACCTTCGTAAATCTGACGGGGAGAAGGGAGAAATTGCCGTGGCCATCAAGACGGTTAAAGGTAATTAACCCTTTCATGGTTAGCTGTTGTAATTGCAATTAACATTCTAGGCTGTGCGCATGTTAGTGGTCATAAAGAGTCAATTGACGTCTAGTGATGATTTAATACGTGAGTTAATGAAACCTGTATTGATAGTCACTCAAGCCATAGAGGGCATATAAACACAACTGTTAGTTAGAGCATTCAAGGATGAGTAAAGCAGAAGTTTCCATTCTTGGCGAAAATCTTAGGGATTCTCTCAGCACTAGAGATAAGCCATTACCAAATTGGTATTGATACCAAATAAGGTGTGCAATAAAAAAAAAAAGATTTATCGAATACATTTACAACTCTATGAGAGTGATCGAACGCGACTTTACGCCCTTCCCTGGTTTCTGTCAAGTTCGTGAGGCCATACCAATAAACAAGAAGAAAATTCTTGTATTATCGACGAGCATTCATTTTATTCATTTTTATTCATTCATTCATTCATGCATGCATGCATGCATGCATGCATTCGGCTATTTATTCAATCGTTTAGTCCACCCTGCTCCCGAGCCTTGCTGAATCCCCAGCTGAATCCTGGGCTGCCACGTGTTCAAGCATTTGCTTATAGTGGCAGTCCTTCTTCCGCATACATTTCTCGGGTAATTATTTGGAAATTTGGTTATACGATATATATTTCGTTAATGGAATCAATTAACATATGTATTTTCCTTCTTCGAATCCTGCACGCGTATATTGTAATCTGTACACTGATTTTTTATTCTTAATGTTCCATATTCCATATTTCATATTCAGGTTTTATATCTCATTTGATTTCGAAATAAAATATGTTTAACACAAAAGTCAATTTGAGATAAAAATTGCACAAATGTATAAGTACATATAAGATAATGATGTGTAATATGAGGAACCTACTAAAAAGTAAAGCTTGTAGGATGTAGGTTCCAAATTTATGTATGTATATATATATATATATATATAATGTGATGTTACTGCAGAGAATCTTGATTTATGTATGCAGTTGTGTTGGATGAAAAATCACACAAACAAACAAAGTCGAATTCTGTCCACCTTCCCTAAGTAGTTATCATCTCATGTGTTTTTTTTTTCTCGTCCTTATCCACAGAGAATGCAACGAGGAGTATGAAGCAGGACTTTCTAAACGAAATCAAGCTGATGATTGAAATAGGAAACCATCCCAACATCGTCGCCGTGTTGGCATGCTGCACAGTGATCGAACCGTACTTTGCTGTCACGGAGCTCGTGGCTTACGGGGACCTCCTTAGGTTTTTGAGAAGATGTAATAAGGTATGTTGAGTTTTGATACACGTCTTTTGATACTACGATCCGCGATGGAATATGCATTTGAGAAGGTCATGATTTTGATAGACTTAAAAATCTGAACCAGTATTTATTTTGAAATGCTGAAATTTCGCTGATTACCATCTGTTCTTTTCAGTTTTACGGGCTTCTAGATAAAGGGCAACTCATTATGAAGTTGCTGATGTTGTTACACAATGTTACTTTGTTGCAGGATACGATATGTCAGGTTAATACATTTTACACACTGCTGCTGCTGCAGCTCGTCTTGAATTACAAAGATTCTGTATCATGCGATCATGCAAGATCATCATAATTGCCATCACTATCATCATGATTTTCTTTACCTGCAGGTGGAACAAGTTGAAAAGGACAGGATTTACAACCTAATAGACTTGCATCGCTACCAAATATCGCGCCAGATTGCAAACGGGATGGTATGAAAGACCTATACAGGTCACATTAAGCGGGGTCAGATTGGCAAAAGATCGAGAAGTTTAAGATCACGATCTTTAAGATCTCGAAGTTTTGCCAGTCTGACCACATCTATTGAGTAAATGTTCAGAGACTTTCCGTAGCAGCTTCCCATGTAATAACCATTCAATTAACTCCAGTCCAGTCACAAGTTAGTCTAATAAGAAATAGCAACATCTTACGAGTTCATACAACAGTGAACATTTTGATCAAAAACTAGATAAAATCAGGGAGGTGATGAATTGTGAAGTTTTGCTTATTTCTGTAGAACAGTACTCGTAGAGCAATGAATATGCAAATGAGTGAGATAATGATGTAATCACATCACAATTTTCCGCTGATGGTGTTGCAACAAAAAAGAAATTGATTGTATGATCATTAAAATTTCATCAGCACTACATCTCATCGCAGAGGTTCTACCACGGAGACCTCGCAGCCCGAAATATTCTCGTTGGAGCGGATCTCGTGGTAAAGATCTCCGACTTTGGTATGGCCAGCGATATCTACCAGACCGGCTACCAGCGGCTGTCCACTGAAAGAGTCCGGCCAGTGAAGTGGGCCAGCTTGGAGACCAACAAAGAGGGAAAGTGCACTATAGAAAGTGACGTGTAAGTTGGCTAACATGTAAATGAGGATACAAGAATTAAAGGAATGGTATAGTTTTGGTTGACACCTGTCTTCAGCAGGTTTCTAACTTTGTTGGTGACAGAATGAGGAACCTTGTATGAATTCAAAATTTATTTGATCACAATTGGTTTTCAAATTGCCGAGATATCCAAAACAATGTGATACTAATAAAAGGTGGGACCCACCTTTTAACAGAATCACTTTTTTTAATTTGATTTTTGATATCTCAGCCGTGTCATAACTGATTTTCATCAAATAGACTTTGAATTCCTCTTGGAATGATATGTTCTGCAATATTTCATAAGTGGTTTCATAGTATCTCGCAAAAAGTTAAAAGATCAATCCTCATCTGCACCAATACTATACCATTCCTTTAAGGCGGTCGTACGATGCTCAAATTGTTGAGAATCTCTAGCCTGTCGTACGATGCCCAAAATTGTTGAGAATCTCTAGCCTATTTGAAACCGTCTCAGAAAAACAAAAATGGTGCCATATCAGAACTTTAGAATGTGTTAATGACCTTCTTGCTGTTTCCTTTTACCTAAATGTGCCGCTTTCGTAACCTTTTTTCTCATTCTTTGTCAAATGAGATATTTTCAATAAATGATAATGAAAAAAAAAGAATTAGTCTAGATTTCAACTGCGCAAATTATCTTTTTCCCGTTGTAGGTGGTCATATGGCATTGTGCTGTACGAAATCTTCACTAACGGTGGAATGCCGTATGAAGGAATGGATGGTAGAGAGGTTGTGCGACGGGTACAGGACGGTTATCGGATGAGGAAACCGGAGTCTTGTCCCATGGACGTGTAAGTATTTTGAAAACTTAAAGGCATTGTGTGTAATTTGGTCCAGCTATTTAAGTCAGTATTTGAATATACTGTCACATCTGCTTTGACATATATATTTTATGTATGTGCGTGTGTGTAAAAAAAAAAAAGATATGCACAATGTGCAAAAAAGGGTATCTGATCGCGTACGTTCAACTCTTAAATACATTTACTTTTTTTCACGTTCAGTTCAGTTCAGTTCAATTTCCGACTCAGGTTTGATTTAGTTCATTTTCATGTTTCTGAAAGATAAACAATGCATTGTGGTAACACAAGATACTTTAGATGCACAAGACGACAACTTTTTTATCTCAGTTTAAAGAAAAAGATCAAATATGCAGTAATATGTCTCATTTTAGTGGTTATATGCTAATAGTGCAAAAGAGCAGAAAGATAGAAACGTGAAGGAAACCTACGGCACAGTAAAAAAGAAAGTATTTCATTTAAGCACTTTTATTCATATCAGGTCAGTTTCAGTTTTAGTTCAGTACGTTTTCATGTTTCCAAAAGATAAACAATACATTGTGGTATTAACACAAAATATTTCACATACATAAAGAGAAATTTTGAAAACTCATTAGAAAAATATGCAATGATATGTCCCATGTAAAAGAGCGGGTAGAAACACGAAAGAAACCTCCGACACAGTAAAAAAAAAAAAAAAAAATGTTTTAAGCCCTTTATTGTCTACATAATGCTTCTATTTGTTTTTCTGTTTCAGAAGTTTAAAAAGATTCTTTAGTGCTATATTTACGACTGATTCTTAAATCTAAATTGGCAACACATTCTGAAAGATTTATTATATATATATATATATATACATATATATATGCTACTCTCTTTCTGGTTTCGTGCAGAATGAATGAATTGCAGTTAGTGTTTCTCCACTATAATCATCGGGTATAGTAGTAATATTGAAAGAAACCTTTTTAAAAAGGAAACAACAAACTGATAATTGTTACATCGCTATTCATCTCAGGAATTGAAGAGTAACTTCATGCATGGAGAGAGAGAGAGAGAGAGAGAGAGAGAGAGAGAGAGATGGAGGGCAGAGAGACAGAAAAAGAAACAAAGAAGAAAGACAGGGAGAGAGAAATAGAGGGAAAGAGAGGAAGAAACAGGCTGTACATGCTTATAGACATTGGTTCATGTCGTTACGTCATTGTCCTCCAGCTACCAGAACATGCGCAGATGCTGGCTGACCAATCCTGCAGACCGCCCATCATTCCTCTCGCTGATCGAAGAGTTTGACCGGAAGATAACCGAGCTGAGCAAATTGGATTACCTCGATTTTCAAAGTGCAAAACCGAACGACAAAGTTGACGAGGTGCAAATAAGAAAAAAAAAAAAAAAACCTTTTTAAGTTTCATTGCACTGTGACTTTGAAATTTTGGCATTCATACTGATTTTGTGAAAAAAATATAGAATACTAATACATATGATGAATATTTTTTTACAAGATACATATATATATATATATATATATATATATATATATATGTTTTTACATAATATCACTGTATTATAATGATATATAATACATATATATATATATATATATATGTTTTTACATAATATCACTGTATTATAATGATTGATTTAGCGAAGAAATAAACCTTTTATTTGTCTTGCTTTTTGCAATCACAGATTCTAGGTTGTATTATAATCGTTTCCTTATAATTGGTATCATATTTTGCCAATATTTTGTATGTGTATATTGTTCACGCAGAGCCTCTACGAACAAATGTTCAACTCACTGATGAAGCCAACTTCAGATAATAAGACAAGCGAATATATAAATAGATAAAAAACAACGGGATAAATTGTGGTTGCAAATTATCCGCCTCACATGTAATAACTTTTTCCTCGTTATTTTTCCCCTTTCTGCTTTACATAATCATCTAACTCTTATGCATTTGAAATATTTTTTTTCATGCTTTTGACATCTGCTTTCATTATTTTGACTCGTTACTTTCGTAAATTTAGGAATTTTCTTTCCTTAAATTCTTGAAGTCGACTATCTTATGATTTAAAAAAAAATCTTTCATTCTTTCAGATGTCAGCCTTAATGTGGCTCTGCTTATCTTTCGTTTAGTTTTTTTTTTTCTTGCACAATCAAAAACAAAATGCTACTTATGTTTAATGTCGCGACCTTTACTCTTGAAGGTTATGTAGGCTACAGCAATTCTATTACATTTTTTTCCACTGTGCTGCAGGACCACCACACCAGGAAAGTCATCCACACTGGCGGCTACTCATCCGACGTGGGAGAGTCTGGAATGAGTGCTACACTCTCGGGCGAGAGCGAAGTGGTCGACGGATGGGAATTCCAGCGCGACGACGAAAAAATGTCGGGCGACTACTGCACTCGAGATCGACTTCGATCTTATAAAAGCGAGAGCGAATGCAGCTTGGCCGATTTCAGCGGCTGCGTCTTCGAAAGAACGGCCGATGAAGAAGACGAGACTGCCTGATGTAAAAATATCACTCGATTTGTTTGAAACCATACTGAGCCCCGTTTCATAAAAAAAAATAAATGATTTGATAGCAACTCTTGCTGCAATGGCAATTGTCATGACAACAAGAAGAATCCAGCTTCCTGATTGGCTGCTGCTATAGGAAGTTGCCATTCTAGCAAGAGTTGTCATCCTAACATCTTTTATAAAATGGGGCCCTGAAGAATACCAATCAGTTATTAGTATCAGTACAGTGTATTTTGTAACTACCTCCGCCAAGGGAGGAGGTTATGTTTTTATTGGCTTTGGTTTGTTTGTTACCTCCATCAAGGAAGGAGGATTTAGTGATTATAGGCGTCGGTTTGTCCGTTTGTAAAATAGCTCAAAACAATGTTGGTAGTGATCCTAGGATTTTTATGGATTTTTGAAGGATTTTTCTTTTTCTATCTTTTGGCATATAAGGTCAATGAACTTTGTTTGTTTGTTTGTTTGTTTGTATGTTGGTCTCTGTGCAAAATAGCTCAAAAACTTGTGAACGGATTGGATGAAACTTGCAGGAAAAGTTAAAAGTGGCACAAGGAACAGATGATTAAATCTTATTATTGATCCAGGAATTTGTATGGATTTTTTAAGGGTTTCTTTTAGTCTTTTTCCAGATAACGTCAATGAACTTGAGTGGTCAAACTGCGCAAATTGAGGTTTACATACGCGCTATAAAGCGCGTGCTCTGATCGCCGATCACGAGGCTCAGAGCAACTGGAAGCTGATGGCACAAATGGGAGGAAATTACTAGTAGCTGCTTAGCGGAGGTCTGCGCTTTTAGAGTGCTTTTCTAGTTTGTCTGTTTGTTTGTTTGTCCGTGTGTAAAATAACCCCAAAAGTAGGAAACGGATTTGAATGATACCTACAGGAAAGGTTGAGAATGATACATGAAAGAGATTAAATTCTGGTAGTGTTCTAGAAATTTTTGTGGATTTTATGAAGGATTTTCGATATTTGGCAGATAGGGTCAATGAACCTGTGAGTTCAAGCTGCGCATTTTTTTATTTATTTAGGTTTGCATTTGTATACGCACACTAAAGTGCTTGCTCTAGTTTCTGCTAGGGCGAGACGCGGGGCGCAGCTGGAAGTTGATGACGTAACAAAGGCTTCTATATTGGGAAATCGGGCGATTTTCAGCTTGCATACGTATTGGTAGAAATCATTGATCTCCACTAAAGAACAAAATCAGTGGTGGAAATGAGCTGCTTGACGGAGGTCTGCACTCTCAGAGTGCTCCTCTAGTCTGTTTGATTTGTTTGTTTGTTTGTCTGTGTGCAAAATAACTCAAAAAGTTGTAGATGGATTTAAATGGAACCTGTTGGAAAAGTTGATAATGACACAAGGAACAGATGTTAAAATTTTGATAGTGATAGTGGAAATTTTTATGGATATTTGAAGGATTTTTTAAACATCTTTTTTGCAGAACTTAAGGCCTTGAAGGCAAGCTTCACGAATTTGAGGTTTGCTTACGCGCTCGAAAGCACGTGCTCTGCTCTGCCAAAGCGCCATTCAGCTGGAAGCTGGTGACGTAAAGGAAATAATTCTTCATTTGGAAATTGGGCTTGTTTTAGCCTGCATGTATGAATGGAAATCACTGATCTCTATGGAAGAACAAGATTAGTGGTAGTAAGGAGCTCTTGCAAGTCTTGGCTCTCAGAGTGCATCTTCTAGTTCCTTTGTTGTTATTGTTGTTGTTGTTTTTCAGCTGAAACAACACAGTATGACATGTATGAAACATAACAGTGGCAGGGAAGACTAATGGGCCTGCTTGGCTGTGCCTACAAGACACGACCGATCCTCTGATTCGCCCCGGCTTGTACGGAGCGACGTATAAAGTATTGTAGAAAGCGTCACTATTGTAAGTAATGAACATGCGAAACCTACTTGTCTTTGCTGCTCAGCATGAAATTAACCTGTGCTCAGGCTGAGTACTCTAGGGCTAATATTTGTCCTGTACAAAGAAAAGGACAGGTTCGAATTACTAGCATTAGGATATATTGACGTAATTAGGTGAATATCAATCCGTAAAGAATATCGAATATACGTAATCATGCAGATCGACACTTGTTGAGATCTATGTTCTATCAACTGACAGACAGTCTATGGTAGTAATTGTATTTCATGCGTTATGAAGGAAATTTGATATTAATTACGTTTTGGTAATTATTACCAATTATGCACGCATACATGGATATATGTGTATAAATGGTATGTTTACTGTATAGAATTATGATATGTATCTGTGATGCCTACAGGCATTTATTTATCAATGTATTTATATTCATATCTATATTCTATATAGTTTTGTTTATACATAGATGTCTAATACATTTGAATCAAATAGTTGTCGTTGCATATGATCCATTATTTACCTCACTTGATGAATCCTTGTTTCTGATTGGTTGAAGTCGCAGGCCTCAATGCCCACGCAGAACGGAGCTTCATAGTATGCAAGCGAACCCTATAGCATCCACGCGGACCGCTTCATACCATCCAAACTGCCCTCTATTGCAAGTACCATAATCTACGCGTACGTGTACGTGCGTGAATACTCTTTGTGAACGCGCGCTTGGCCTTTCGCAATGCAAACGGCCCGGCAGTTGCAGACAGCAATTTGTTCAGAATTTACGTATAGGAACCCGTAGGAACCACTGAATTTGCAACATAATATGCAGAAATCAGTGAGTGCAGTTCATTCGCTCCGTTGTTTTATTCGGTGTTTGAGAACACTTGTATCTGTAAACGTTTGCGTTTGTTACGTAGCTTTCACAGTGCGGAACAGTACTTGGCCACTGCCCACGTACAACGCGATCAGTCACTAACTTGTGCACAAGCCCCTGGTGTTCACGATCTGTTAACTGGTATAGCGCGATCATGATTGACCAAGTTAACGGTCAATATAGTTCAATTTCAATTTAGTCTATGTTCGGTGTATGAAGCAGATATAGACTGCTTTTATTCGGGGCATGGTTAATATTAGTTGGCCCTTGAATCTGAACTCCACGCTATGACCCTCGGAGCACCCTCCTCGGGTTATAGCATGAAGCATGAAGTTGAGATCCCTCGGGCAACTAATATCAATCATGTCCCGAAAAAGCAATCCATATCTGAAAAATAGTCAAATCTGATAATTTGGGTATCAGGCTGATTATCAATGTCACATGGAGATGCAAGGCATATGGCTGTTACACCCAAAAAAAAAATGTACTCCGGATTTCTTTGAAACATTTTAGAATATGATAATGTCTTATTATCTTGTAGTTGGCGTGGGCGGGGCTGCGTACGCTGTGTGCTGACCTAGGAATGAAATGCATACGTCACAGGTATACAGTTTCACCCCACACCAGCCAAATGGGACAATGTTGCTCAGAGGCGGAAGAACGTAAAGGTCAGGAGTGCTGGTAGCGTGACTTTACAGTTCTGTGCTTTCGGACATTGGTTAAAACCTCACATCCATTCCAGGGAAGTATTCGTAGTTCCATAGCTGTACGATTTTCATGGCCCGAACGGCCCGTCATATTTCTCGACCTGGCAACGAGTCGGTGCATATGCCCTGTTGATAATGTCAATGTAAAATATGTTTTGATGCTTTGAAGGCTAGTTTTTATTTATTGATATTACATCCGATCTTATGTTTATTATGCTAGTTTAGAGAAGACAAGCAGTGCGTATCATTTCGCATGGAGAGCATAACATTCTGCAGTATGTGAATGGGAATACACGTAACTGTTGTTACAAGTAAAGTGCATAATACCTGTATATACGTGTATAATTACGTAGACCTATAGAATGCGTATGATAAAAAGAGGTAATCCAACTTTGGAGGGCTACTATTTTGTAGTTGCCAGCTATGGTGAGGGCAGTGTTGATTGTCAGAAAAGGAGAACTCTTCCTCTTTCCACTGATATCTAATTATGTTGACAAACATCATGCATGACTGAACACACAAACTTTAGTTTAAAGGCAACAATGACAAATTGCACTTTATCCAAGTTTGCGTGTTATTGTGAAGGAGCAATGCATGTCTCACTGCATGGATGAGATCTGTCGATGAAAGTGGTCAAATCATCAGGCCAGTTTGCACAACTGCAGGTTCTTGTTTACGGTTTCTTCTCTAACCTCTGATGGTTCATAACCTTTAACACGACCACGTTCTCCACAACTTCGTCCTTCCAACGAGGTACTAGGCAAATCCTTGGTCATTCCCATAAACGCTAAACCATTATCCATTTTTCTCTCTTCATATTCAAGACATGGTTTGTTACTGCGAGATATGTGTTGAATATGAATAGAGGAAAATGGACCGTGTGGGTTGGCCTCGGTGGTAGTGACCAAGTTATCGAACAGATAGCCGTGTTAAAGGTTATGAACCATAAAATGTTTGGAGAAACCCTAAACACAAACTCAAACAGAAAACCTGCATTCATACAGGCTGGCCTATTTGGCCACTTTCATTGACAGATCTCATCCATGCAGTGAAACTTGCATTGCTCCTTCACAATAACACGCAAACTTGGAAGAAGTGCAATTTGTTATCGTTGTCTTGAAAGTTCATGTGTTCGGTCATGAATGACATTTGTCAACATAATTAGGTACCAGTGGAAGAGGAACAACCAACATTGTGTTCTCCATAGCTGATAATTGATAAAAAGTAGCCCTCCAAAGTTGGATTACATTTTTCTTTATACGCATTATATATATATATATATATATATATATATATATATATATATGTCATAATCCACGTGTTGGTCAGATAACATGCATGCATACACTCGCGCATTCACTCAAACATTATAATGATAACTGACATCTTCAGTGGTGGTAGTAATTACAGCTCCGATATAGCTTTTAAAGAAAATAGCCTCTGGAATCTAAGTTTCATACCTAGCGTCTAGGGATCAAACGAAACGAGACAAGATTTGTGTTCATCTTCAACTGGCTACTAATACCTCTGAACTACAGAAACTATTACGGAAGTCCGAGAAAACAAAATGGACCAAGATGTTGAGTCGACATTGACATAAAGTTTCATTTATTAGAATGAGTAAATATGTACAGCACTTGCAACCACGTGATCTGAAATAAAAATCCAAGATGATCGTATCATTTTAGAAAGTACTGCGTCCATTTCTTCTGATTAAGTGCGAGAGATATAGTAATACGCCCTCTCACATTATACATTCTCGCAAAACAGTTTTTTTGTTCCACCGGGATTCGTGAAAAACCTCGATTTCGAAAATCTTAAAGGAAAGAACCTCGCGACAGGTTAATACGCGAAAAGACCTGTCACAATCAATGGTCTGAGCTACTATGCTGGAAAGACTTTAGTAATATAGAAAGTTTTCACAGGTAAGGATGTACAAGGCCGTTGGCATCAGCATAATTGACGTTTAGAAGTATCTTAGTAATAACAGAACTTCCTTCTATTTCTCATCGAAAATAAACCAAAAATCTTACTTCTTTTGAAAACTTCATTCGCTACGAGGCCCTAGAAACTATATATCTATTGTATGGTGCAGTATGTTTCATTATAAATTTTGCTATTCATTGTTAGTGTGTCTTAGGTTTAAAAAGGATGAATATTTCGTGTCCTTTTGATTCGGATGCAGAATTTCAAAAGCCTCGTAATTTGCTGAATCGACACCGCATACATTTAGATCGATTCAAGAGCCTCTTCTCTCAAATTGACAAAACTTTATAGGTTTCTCTCTGTAATATTGCCCAGAGTTAATGAACGTAACCAGTTATATTTACTCTTTCTCAAACATGAAATGTAATGATGACAAGACATAAAGGATTTATTTTTGCTCTAATGCCTGCTCTGATTTGAAGAATGAAATTTGTAGGTTATCCATAAGCTCACTGAAAGTAAAACGTTATGCTGTGCATTGCTGCCATATACTTATCCAAAAGAGTGTTCAGTTTTGTTTGTTTTTGTTGTGTGTGAGTATTGTTGTTATTTGCTTTTTTGGGGATGAGGAGAATACAGGTTGTACGAACAAAGATGCGATTGGTATAGTGCAAATACTTTTGCTGTATAGACTTATACAAACGTGTAAAAAAAAACATATACCTGATCAGAATTGAGAGTGATCATTTGGTTCAGAACTACCAAGCCGTCATCTGCGACAGAGAGAGAGAACAAAAGTTTGTTCCGCGTATACTTGTTAATGCATGTTAATGTCTGAGCGTTTTTGGATGAATTTCATGAGCATGTAGGCATTTTGAACTAGATTCTGACTCATATTATATGTGATGTTGATCAAATTTGTAACGAAATTTGTCTCGAACGGACAAAGCAGAAAATGTAGAACTATGATAATGACTTAGCAGCGTCACTGCTGCAATCGTAGGACAATCTTTCCGATCAATGGTAAAAAAAGGCAATGAATGAAACATGCAAAGTTTTATCCTAGCAATGAAATAGCAAAGTGAGAGGCATCGTTGACCAAAGGATGTCGTGAATCACGGTGGCTAGTTATCTACGGGTGCACGTCACGAGTTCGACACCCATGAATCATGCAGCCCAAGAGTCGTACAGCCCATAAGTCATACAGCCCACGAGTTATACAGCCCATGAGTTATACAGTCCACGAATCATATAGCACATGAGTTCGACACTAAGCCAAGAAGGCCAATGAGATCGACATAATATTATGAAGCCCCGTGTTATAATGTCGAACTCGTTTGCTGCTTTTACCTAGTGTCGAACCCATTGGCTGTATAACTCGTGGGCTGTATGACTTATGCATGTTTTTCCAATGTCGAACTCGTGGGTGGTATGAATCGTGGGTGTCGGTCTTGTGGGATGTCCCGTCATCTACTGAATTTTCATTTAATGGCCTTGACTGTAATGACGTTTGTCTTTTAAACCACTGATGGCCTCATATGAATACAGAAGTAGAATTTCATTTATGCTATACACACGTTTCACGTTCAACGCTACTTTTGTGTTCTAGTACGAAAGATGCCTGCCTCGTGTGAGGAGTTGTACCTTAAAAAATGTTCTATACTAAGTGACTCAGCCATGCAGCCCATGTTAACTACATGAGTTGGAAATTGTTGCATTTGGGAGACAGATTTCCCAGTCAACATCCACTTTTGTGAAAAAAAGAAAGAAACTTGGCTAGTTGATCCTAGGCTACAAAGATATTCCAGTTGTTGTAAGTGACTGTCTATCATCAGAAGCTGGAATCGGAGAAGGAGCAGGAGGATGGTGGAAGGGAAGGCGTGGGAGGGTTCCGGAAAGGGGTGGTACAGACACACCACCTATACACTTCTGACCGCCACGCAACATTGGACGTCGATGAACTCTTCGACGAAGAGGTTCGGGTTTTCGCGGCGGACGACGATGGCACGAACCTGTCGCTTCCTCTGGCGGCACTGGACGTTACTAACTATAGGAGATTCCGTGGTTTGACAACGCTCCTCAAGGAACCATTGCTTATCGTCATCTGACTGCATGGGAGAAAGCCGAGGGGATGATGTTGTGGTTGATAGCGGAGCAGAAGAGCCAGACAGAGGAACAGGAAGGGGGAGAACAAAACAGAGAAAGACAGGATGAAATAGGAGAGAGAGAGGGGGGGGGGGGGAGGAAGAGGGAGAGAGAAAGAGGATACGTCAGGCTCACAAGGTACGTGAGAACTGATTACGGTGGCATAACCTGAACTTTTGCGAAAGTAGGAATCACAGTATTGTTAAACCAATATTGATATATCGGCGGATTTTCTCCACATACCTGCTGCATGCCGCTTTACACTATACTGTTTATCACATTCGTCTATCTTTTATCTATTGCGTCTGCATATCTAACTGCCTATTTTTCTACAAGATATCTCTTTTACTAACTGTTAATCTGTCAATTTTGCCATCTTCCTATACATATAAATTTACTGTTGATCTGTCCTGGCTTCTCGTCAGTCAACCTTCTTGTCTTTTTGTATAATTAATTGTGAGTATTGTAGTGTACTGTTGCTTCTTTTTTCTTCTGCTTCTATGACATACCTGAGCTATTTGAACGGGAGTGTGATCGGCGCTAGAATAGGCAATTTCGATGTCTGACCATTGCTCGTAACTCGGACACAGCGGCTCTTCCGAGGTTCGCTTAGATCGCGCTCCTGCAAATGCCGGGCCGGCAGCCGTCTCGTAACTCCTCTTTTCGTTTCGCAGTGGTGGAAGCTGGTCCCTCGGTAGAAAATATCTGCAAAGTTAGGTGATGACACTCTTATGATACAATCCAACTAGGAACAGAGAAATTGTAAGTGTCCCTAATTCTGAGATTTTGGGAAGGTGATGGTCTGCAATGAATATTAAAATACAGAATGATATCAAACGGCGTGACTTGTTTGCTATATCATATATATATATATACATATACATACATACAAAATGTATTATATATATACATATATATATATATGTGTGTGTGTGTGTGTTTGCTGAATTTGATTTTAATTTCGAACACCAACCGATGACATAGAAAAGTGGTAACTTCAAAATTATTTATTCATATTATTGTAATATACAAAGTTGTTTGTTTCTTCAGCTCGAACTAGTTAAAGAATAGTCACAAATGTGGACCTTTATATAAACGGCAGACGAAAAGGGGGAGAAAAATTTGTCTCGTAAGATTGAGTTGGATAGTCAGTGGTATACTAGTAGACCATCTCTATATTTCACACCTAACCGGTAAGGTTGCGTACATCATTTTCGACAAGACATTTAATGGACATTTTATTTCAACGGCTGATATGTCCAAACCGTTACTATGCTATTTGCCAAATTCGGTAACTTTTTTTTATTAGATACCACATTTCATTTTCACTGCATAATAAAGAAAATGCCATCACCGGTTTCGCTGCTGAATGTCTTAACGAAACTCTTTTAATGGAAAATGGATAATAGTCCATTTTTTCCCTTGCTGCTTCTAAGCTGACACGGCATTTGTTCATGAAATATCATGGAGTGAAAGGGCACTTTTCATGACCATAATTTCATTGCGGTACCAACTGAATATCACGGCCGTCCATATGTAAACTGCAAAGGAAATCAAGGTTCAAATTCAACTCCACGTCCCTCTATCCCTCCCTATTCTCCCTCTCGGTCTTTATCGACCCCCCGCCCCCCCCCCCCCCCCCCCGCCCCTTCCCCCATCGTATAGTTTCTCTCTCCCTCTGCCCTTTTCTGTCTATACCCATCTCCCCCTCCTCTCGCTTTCTCTCTTCTTTCTTCTTATACTGTTTTTCTACTTTATTCTCTGTCTCCTCCTCTATCTCTTACACACACATACAAACGCACACACATGCACACACACATACACACACAAACACACACGCACATGCACACACACACACACACACACACATAAGAGAGAAATAGCACACACGCGATGTATTTTCACCAAGGAGGTTCGAGAGATGGAGTTACAACTGACTATAATTATTCAATCAGCTGTCAGTTTTCTATGGATGGACAAAATAATTCCACAGGTGCATTTGTGCCTTTGATGTTCGATGCTTGAAGCCGCCATCTTTCTGAGCAATCTGAAGATTCATTTTTAACGCTAACATAATATTGGGTATATGCTGTTCGTTTGTATATCAAATGCAATGAAATTTCACGTAATGATAAAGCATATAAAACAAGAGTCAATTCCGTTCGAGAATATGTGCAAAAGTGTAAATCTGAGCTGTATTTTGTGAAAGTGTTTGAAATTTTACCCTCATGGAAAGCCGGTTTTATCACTTTTCTCCTTATTTCCGCGAAATGAAACTAATATGGTATCATCTTCAAGTATAGTTCTTTATAAATTAATATGTCAAATTAGCGTATAGACACGTACAGTCGAGTAATTTTGATATCTATTTCAGCAATATTTGAGCAATTTCTATTCCCGCACCCCTGTGCCTTTACCATTGTCAACCGCCCATCGTTTGTAAGTAGGGATAGCGAAAAGTAATTACCATCACAAAGACATATCTTCCTTGGAAAGTGGCTGGTGATTATGCAATGAGACACGAGTCAATTGTCTTCGCATCTGAGCGGCAGATCCAGTTTGACACATACTTCAAATATTTTTGAGTGGCGGCTTCGAACATGGGATCAAAGCGAATAAGACTGTTGTGACTCCATCTCTCGAACCTCCTTGCTTTCACCCAGCTTTTCTGCTAAGGTGTGTTGCTGGGTAGCCAGGCAAACGTGCTAAGTAGTGAAGGGTTATGGTGGGCCATTCGAGCCATAAACGCATAGACCTACACACAACTAAGAGGGCCTACCTGTCGTGGAGGTTGCGGACGATGAACTGCTCCTCTTTGGTAAGAGGAGGGAAGTAGTGGCGAGGGTGAGGGGGAGACGTGTCTGACAGGCTGTACGGTCTGACTGCAGTGGTCCACTCGTCAAAAGGAAACAAATATTCACTTTGCTCAGGTGCTACTGGTGCCTTTACCTGCAAAGGATAACGACATCAACGAACATCCAAATATATCATATAAATATTCATATGTAATGTAGAAATATGTCTATAAATATATGTGTACACGTATATAAATGTATGGTTATATATATATATATATATATATATATATATATATATATTATTACATACACTGTATATATGATAATGTATGTATATCATGTTTGCATAGTACAGAAAAATTCCTGTCAGAAATAAATGTTAACATGCTAGTCTTTGAATACATTTGAAAAAAAGCAAACAAACAAAGATAATTGAGAAATAAATAAACAATATCCATTATCGGCAATCATTGATCATGATAATGGTGGTGATGAGTACGATAATGCTTAAAGTAGTGGGATGGAATGGCAACATAGGGAATGTAAATTGTAGTCAATATTGTTGTCATCATCAACATCATAATTTTGTTACCATAAGATATTAGTCATTAATCACTCTTGATCATCATTGTTCCTATTCCTCTCTACCATCTTGTAGTTATTATAAAGTCATGCCATTTTTCTGTGCTTTTGTATTTGTGGGTTTAGATTTTTTTTCTGTCCTGTCTGTCCTTTAATGTCTGTCATGTTTTGAATTACTTCATATTTTCCTTTTGTAAGTTGTTGAGTCGATTGTATGTCGTCCACTGTATACAAGCTCTGCTATTGAGGTGACCGCTTATTTTTTTTTTCTCAGAGTATGAATGGTTTATCAAATTTGGTTTGCAGCTATTAATACGTGCTTTGACTTTAAATTACCTGCATTTTTTTTATCAACTAGTCAACTATTGTGTCCTCAAGATCATTTTGTAATTTCGTATAGTATGTTACGTTCTTTGAAAGAAGAAAACTGAATTGGATTGACTTGACTTGACTTGATTTGAATTGAATTGAATAAATTGAATTGAATTGAATTGAATTGAATTGAATTGAATTGAATTGAATTGAACTGAATTTGTAAATGTCGGGAGTCAACTTGTTCTTGATTAGTGCAAACAAACACATACCTATAACGTTTATTCACATACGGACACAAAGATAAGATGAATGCTAACAGACCATCGGAATACTTAAAGTGAAGACAATTGTAGGTAGTGTATTGAAATTGGAGAAAAGGGAATTTGTTTTTGAACAATATTTCGGCGGATTCATCAGTAATTCAGGGTGATATCATGTGCAAAGGATAAACATCTATTTCCGAAATGACTTATGAGAATTTAGCATTTTTTTTTAACTGAGAATAGCATATATAAGATATTAAATCCTTTGGTAAAATATCCTGGTATAATTTCTCCAGTCTAGCTGGTCATTCACATGATATATTCAATAAAATTCTTGTCAAGCTGATATTAGTGACTGGCAGACCTTTTATATAACCTCTGCCACTATCTTATAATTACAATGAAGAAGAGTGATCGCTTTCCAACTGTTTAAATTGTGAGAATCATCTTGGGTGCAATTAACGAATCCGACACCCACGAGTCATACAGCCCACGAGCTCGACACTAGGCAAATAAGGATCATTAGTACGACACTAGGCAAACAAGGCCCACGAATCCGTCACTAGGCAAACGAGACCCACGAGACAATATTACATCACGGGGCTATATGTACGCAGTGTAAAGGTCTCGTTGCGGTTTTATGATAGTGTCGGACTCGTGAGCCTAATTGATTGCCTGGTATCGAGCTTACGGACTTTATGACTCTCGTGGGATGTATGACTCGTGGGTGTCGGGTTCGTGGGATGGCCAAGTAATCTTCACACATAATTATCTTTGTTTTCATGGGATAAGTGCTCATATTCTAGGGATCGTGCATTTCTTTTTCATACATATTTATGACCTTACATCCTCTTTCATAATCTCTTTTTTTTTGCTAACAAATCGGTAACTATTTTCACGTTGCAACTGTGTTATTTCTATTTCTTTGACTTACTTCCTTTTACACAATAAAACTCTTCGTACTTCTCTTTCCTTCTTTTATCCTCACCTAATGTGATTCAAGCTCCTCTAGATCAAAGTCTACAGATAGCTAATCGCTCTTTCGCATTGCTGTGTTATTTCTTTACTTGATCAGGTTTATTGACATCAATCTGTTTTTCAAATTGACTCATTCGCTATTTTTTTCGACGTAAATATTCAAGGGAAAATTCACGAATACTAATATCAAGCATATCCAAGCCTTTTGTGAGATGACTAATAATTTTTGTAAAAATGAATTAAGATTTTGAATACTTTCATTTTTATAGCTAACATTATCAATACATATCGGGGTTAATATTCTGATATCTAGTACCTCTCTTCTTATTTTTTTGAAATACAGAATTTAATTGATATGGCATAGTGAATAGATACGAGACTTTGTAATGCTAGTAGGAATCAAGTTCCGGTGACGGAATGTGTGTAGACATCTATTTTTGGTGCTGATATATTTCCCTTGTACGTAATCATGTAAAACTGTAGAGGTGCATTTGACCATTCTCAAAAGTCAGAAGTCCAATTAGTCATTTCAAAACAGAAAGTTTTCATTTTTTTGCGACCATACTTGAAATTGATATCAAATACCAACTTCATTGAGGTGACATGATTTCTGGGAGGAGGTGCAGTTTTGCAAAAGTTTACTTTTTCCTACGATTCTTCTTGCTCCTGTTAACGTTGTTTCATGTTAATTCACCAGCGGATGATACTGGAATATTGACCAAGATGATGATAAGCATCATATTTTTGGTCGATGGTCCTTGAAAGGCAAGTAAACAAGCAAAAAAACAATAAAATCATGGACATCACAAACCAAGCCAGTTACAACAGCAAGATCTATTACTTACAGGCTCGATGAGAAGAAGATGTGAGCAAGAATAAAAAGAGAACAAGAGGAAGAGGCGGGAGAGAGAGAGAAAAGGCTGTAAGAGGAGCACCGGAAAGAAAATGAAAAAGAGGTATAAGGAAAAAGAAGAGGAGGAGAAGGAAGAAGAAGGGACATGATAAAGAAGGGGGAAGGGGGAAGTAGAAGCAACGTTTCAATGGAGGAAGATGGAGTAATGAGATTCTAAGAAAAGAAAGAAAGGTAATACCATGCATGACCAACAGGACGAGGACAACACTGGAAAGGGCGAGGACAATATTGACAACTGCAAAGATCAGTGGCTTTGGCGATGGCGTAAGAGGAAGTTGGTTGAAGGATTTGGCACCTGCACGTGAAGAAGGCTTGAAAAAAAAAATAGATAGAAGCAAAACAAAAAACAAAAAAACAACATCATCATCATGACAACGGAGGTTTGGAGATTAGGGAGCTGGGAGATACCAACTTAAAGGATTAAAAATCAGGAGATAACAGAGGGGAAAAATCAACAAGCAAACGTGAATTCAACACCAAAGATTGAAGAGGGATTTGCCTTGCGATAGAGCAAAAGATGGAGCATGGTACATTGACGACGACAGTAATGATGACAATTATGATCTTACTTGATCTTGACGGGCATCTGTGATGAAAGGATTCTGCGGCTGGATTAGATATTTCAGGCAGATGCTAGGGTTACAACACGTGGGATCACAAAAAGGAATATGAAGGGAGTCGGTGGTCGGTGCGCGGCGATTTGTTCGATCACCTGTTCGACGTCTCCGTGCTATTCTGTAGGCGTGGACGTGCCGCGAGGCAACCAGGGTGAGGATGGCGAGGAGAATGAAATTCGTCACAGCGTTCATCGCTCTTGCTTAGTATTTATTGCTGAAAGATCAAGAAGAAGTGGCAAGGAAGAATGTAATTATTAATGTGCAATAATGCTTTTAGAAATTGACAGATTCCCATTTAGATGTACTGCAGCTGCCCAACATGACCCCAATGGCATTCGCTGGCACAGTACTATGCTTTCGCTTAAGGCCCTGTCACACCTATACGGGCAAGCCTTGCGAATAACTTGCGAAGAACAATTTCTGCTCCCCGGAGGTCCCCGCAGATGGCCCGCACTTACATGTGGAGCAGTTACTTAGCAGTGCCTTTACGTCGCCCGTAAATAGAGCGTAAGTAGCACGTAATTAGCACGCATCCAGCAGTTAAGTTAGTGAAACTACCTCAAATCCTTGTCTGCCCGCAGAAAATTATCCTGCGTGCTGGAAAATCCCTACATGCAACAAGCCCGCGTAGCTTGC
Organism: Diadema antillarum; assembly: GCF_040938485.1. NCBI lineage: Eukaryota > Metazoa > Echinodermata > Echinoidea > Diadematoida > Diadematidae > Diadema > Diadema antillarum. Next base: position 100,941 of record NW_027272292.1, on the reverse strand, counting down.
CCGGAAACGTACGTGTGACAGAGCCTTTAGATCAAAATTAGCCATCTACTGACTCAGCTTATCGGGATGATATCGCCTGGAGATGGAATAATGTATAAAAGGTTGAAATGAGATAAAACAGGAACATTTTCTTCTGTGAAGAAGATAAAAAAATACCTCCACACCTAGAATTAAAGTTATCATGTAGTAAATCTGATAAGATTGAACGAAATTGCTTCTTACAAATAAAAATCCAAACACAAATTATTCAACAAGTTCTGATATATTACATCCGCGATTGTGTGGGAACACAGTAATCATAGTATGGATGATTTCAGATTTAGTATAAATTTCAAACCTATCTTTGTCCTTGTTCCCGTGAACTTCAGCTTAACTTACTGAAGCTACCGCATTTTACTTTTGTCAGAGATAACATCTCCTACCCTAATTAACCAACCTGGAAGGAATGGACAACTTTTCGTTGATTTGATGAAGATTCCTGATGATGTGTTTCATATAATTTTAGCCATGGTATGTCATGTATGAAAAGTCCTTGGCATTCATACTTTCTTGTTTTAAGTTCATGCAGGCCTATCATTTTCCCTAGACCTAGATAGACATACAATTTATTTGCATCTTTTATACAGAAAATGGAATCATTGAAAGTCCACGGAAAGAAACTGCATAACCATTTCATTTCGCCCTTCCACTTCTGCAAAGATATTTCTAAAAATCGACAATTCATTTCTATTCTTTCTTCGGCAATCATTATAATCTCTGATAGAGAAGTGCGGCGATTGCCTGAAAATGTAATGTAGACTTGCGGAAATGAGGCTACCCCGTGTCCTTAACATTTTGAACAGTTTAAGATACTGCGTATGTTTTGACTATTCTCGAAATTAGTCATTTTTTTTTTCGTCGTAAAAATTTCCTTTCTCAGAATTGTTTCGGGTACGGAACCGCTTTCCATCTATTGTTTCTACTTCCTTCCAAGTATTTCTGAAAGGTTCATGGAGTATGTGATGCCAATGATCAAAACATCCATGTGGAAAGCAGGAAAATTACTGGGTAACCCACGTAGCATCAACATGGCCCCAATGTTCTGTCACCACTCTTTAATCGAAACCTTCAAAAGGGGGGGCGCTTCATGCCAAATTACTAAATATGTATTGCTGCCTACATAAGGAGATGGAGTTGGTTGAGCATGCTCATCAGGGTCACAGGATGAAGATAAAAGAACCATCAAACTCTGTCACCTGATTGTTTGCTTTCTAAAGCGTTAGATAAGTGTGAACTGAATAGTGGCATCTCTTGGAAAATCCCCTATAATGATGTGTATACCACACAGTAATTGCGAAGCGAGCGGAGCTACATCTCGCAGATAGCAAACTAATCTGATACCATTAACACCTGAGCTTTTAGTCTTCCTGTCAAGTGTTACGCTTGACCAATCAACCAGTATTATACTCAGTTGTTGTTGGGTTGTTGCTGTTTTTTTTTCCAAGAAGAAGGTTTGCTGATTTTGATCCTGCCGTTAACCAATTACACATGTCAGGTTTCATGAAGAAAAAAAACTGATGTTTTCGAGAAAGCTGAGATGCATGGCCTTCCAAGAATTGCCAAGTTTACTTTATAGAGTAGGGTTGTTGTTGTCGCCATCATCACTTTTTGCGTCGCAAGTCCTTCAGTTGCACATGAATGACGAGAACAGAAATCATTCTCTAGGACAGGAAGCTCACTGCGTTTGTTTGTTTGTTTGTTTGTTTGTTTGTTTGTTTGTTTGTTTCATTTCCAGCTGAGAAGATGGCTGGATAGCCCATATTATTAAGCTGTAATAGCTGGTCTTCCATGGGGTCCAGTTGGATGTAAGGCGGGGCCACTTCACCAGGTTAAACACCCTGCTCTTTGCGATGAGTAAATGAAGCGGAGTCTTTTAAGTGCATGATTAGTGTGATACTCTCAGACACGGAACCTCCATTTTATGTCCTATGCGAGGTACAGAGCGTTTTGTCTCTTTCTAGAGGGGACGGTGTGATTATATACAACATTGCTCAGTGGGAAATTGCTCGTTAATGGTACAAATGCAACATGGCCGTCGGTGTTTTTTTTTTTTTTTTTTTTACTGAAATTTTGCCATACCTGTTTTCCCTCTGCCCCCCCCCCCCCCCTTCTCTTTTTCCCTCAGTCTCTGCCGGCTCTTCCATTGGAAGAAAAAATGCCAGTCACAGATGATTTAAGTGTAAGATTACAATATTGACTGATTAAACACTAACCTAGGGTTTATTTTATTTGTGTGTGTGTGGGTGTGTGTGTGTGTGTGGGTGTGTGTGTGTGTGTGTGTGTGTGCGTGCGTGCGTGTTCCAGCCATCCCGCAACCTTCCCATGTAGTTTTTTAGCCCCTTGAATTGCGAGGAGTAAGAGCACGGATTAGCTCTTTAGCTCTTGCCCCGGAGCCCAGAGTCAGAACACTGTCTGTTATAGGCAATTTCCACATACAATACTCGCTTGAGTGTAAGATCACGGGGCATTACTATCTTCAGAACATCATCGCTATTCTTTTTTGTTTCTTTTGTACTATAAAGTAGACCCTATCCAAAAATGCATCATTCAAGCAGCGAGGTTTTTTCCCCGATTAAAACATCAAATGCCAAACAGTGAATAAAAGCATGAAGATCGCCGGAGCTTGTGAGATTACACATTCTCCGTCTAATGAAAGAGACTTGAATCACCAACGTCTTAATATCAACCCCAATCACGCGGCACTCAACGCAGTCCGCTCATCACTATCTCTATGCCATACTTCGAACGTCTTGATATTTGACCATTATAAATTTGCTGTTGAAGTAAATGCACACCCCAATAGGGTCTACAATTTGTATTCAACTCCGGTCACGGACGAGATTGTGTAGTTTCTGCAGTAGATGCGCTCAGAAAGCACCAAAACTATGACGAACTCCGTGCCTTATAATATATCCGGAAACTTTTATCAGCGATCCGTGTGGATTCACACGCCAAATTGTGCGTAGCTTCCGCTAAGATAAACTTTGGTCGTATCGTAACAGTAATCCGAATGAAAGTGACAAAGACGCAATTCGCTCATCAACAACCGACGGGGGGGGGGGGGGGGGGCGGAGAAGAGCATGAATCTTTCTCTTGGATCCTATAACTTGCAGTATTAGGACTCCATTAACGCTGAGCAAACCAGGGGGGAAATCGATGAAGTCGTAATGAGAGGATTCAAATATTCGCAAAAACCCTGAGGGCAGCATCCACTTTGTTCTTTGTCGTTCAGGTCGTGGGTGTACATAAATTGAAAAGGCACCCTCTGTTCAATTCCGGTTGGTGTAACGTAGCTCAAGCTTCGATAAACAACACACACCCACTCTGAGAGTCAATTCCGTGGCCCACCTTTCCGATACTTCCTTTAATTCAGTAACAAAATGGCGAATATGCTGACAATAATTTATGTAGCTCAATATTCAAACACTAAGTCATGACAGATTTTATTCACTTGAATTCCTCTGCGTTTGCTGCAATCCGTGGGGAAGGGGAGGCAAATATGCACGATGTCAACTATAACGTGATTTTTTTTTAGCTATTTCATATTTTCATACAATTCATGGCATTTTGTACTATCTAAGGTGGAGACTGGCTCATTTTTATGCCTTTTGCTTCAAATGCACAATAGCTGCTCTAAGGAATACCCTGAATATATCTCGCATGAGGCACTTGGTCACATGCTCCCTGCTTTTCACTATTTATAATGTGCACCCTCTCACCACGATACTTGTAGAAGAGAAGTAAAACCAAGAAAGACTGAAAGAAAAGTAGTTTGGTTGGTATTTTTCAGTCGTGCTAAGAAGAAAGAAATATCAGTTCTGCCCTTCATGCTCATGAGCACCATGATACCAAGATAAGACAATGTTTGGTCAATAGCAAGTCGCTTTAATTTGGAAACCACCCCCGAGATAATCACGGGTGTAGGAGTGTTCACGTCTAGTGCAACGTTACTTTCACATCTATAGGTTGGAATCTATGCTCCAATTTCTTTTTTCTTTTTTTTTTGGTCACTTACAATGACTACCAGGTGACGACTCTCAGCTATTATTATAATATGTCAGAAGGAAAATCATCTCCGACGGGTACTAGTTGTAGACAAGGTAGAACTAAGGAAAAATTGTCGCTTCGCTCTTCTGAAAAAGGGCGTGGCACCACTGTAATGATGGTCTGATGATGGCCTCAGAAAAGAGATATGAGACGCTCCCGGAACGGCCTAATAGATATCATCGTCTAACCCTGGAGAAGAAGAAACAAGGAGAAGAAGTAAGAGAGAGAGGAGGAGGAGGAGGACGAGGAGGAGGAGGAGGAGGGGGGTAGGAGGACGGGGAGAAATACCGCGCTCGTGAGTGGCCCTATTCCGGCATGATTTTCCATCCGTGATTTATATTGACAAAGTTGGAGTCTCAACCAATATCGTGTCATCGACTGACAAATTGATGGAGATCAGGTTCTGACGTCCCCTGCGAAACCATCTAATCAATGCAACTATGAAATCCTGTCCTGTCGACAATCTCTTCTCATTAGAAGCGTCTAAGAGCCTTTAATGCGACGTACTCCGAAATTAACGTCTTGGGTTCAGCTACAGCGCAGAATCGCTGTAACAATACACCGCGTTTACTCGGAAGCGCGGGTTTGAAGGTAGATGGATGGGCTGAAAACAGGAGTCAATGTTTGGTTCTGTCAAGAGTACAAGATAAACATTAGGACACTACTATTGAGCTACCTCTTCAACATACGGTATACCTTGCCCCACCCCCCCCCCCCCCCCCCCCCGCAAAATAGACCAAAATGCAAAGGCGCCGTTCCACATGCAAATAATATTATATGCTGTATGTATTATGTACGTATTTGTGTATAAATATATAGACAAATTGCTAGATAGATACAGAATGAATAAATGTATCAATAAATAGATAAATGAATAGGTAAATAGATAAAGAGAAAGATAGGTTCGAATGTTTTTGCACGCATATGCGTATGTATGTGTGCATTCATGTATACGTGTGTATGTATGTATGTATGTATGTATAGCTGCTAGAACCAGTATTTCGTTCAAACCTTGTCTTTCACACTTATACTTAATAGATACTTTTAAGTGAAATATTAAAACAGAACTGCACAAGACTCAGTTCATTAATCCGTGACACATCTAAGCGCAGAAGGGTAAAGCATGGTTCGTGCTTGTTTCATTCCTTCTGTTTTCGTTTGTGATATATTATTGTTATTTGAACCTTGATAAATTTTACATTAGATGTATGTACACACACACGCACGCACACACACACATACACACAGACACACACATATATATACACTATATATATATATATATATATATATATATATATATACGTGTATATGATAAATGATGAATGCATTATACATATTAATATGTACATGCATACACATACACACACATACGCACACACATAATTCTTCTCAATTTTTTTGAAGCGTTCTTTTCTGTCACCCACTGTTCATTTCTTTGCTTTGATGAAACGTGTACATTTTTTATACGTTTTTCGTTTGATTTTACGCACATTCGGAGTCGACACTATAATGATGTGGGATTGCACTTAAAGAGAGAAAGAGATGCTGAGATTGAACTCGACCCAAATATGGACAATCTTTGTTCTTTCTCCACTGTGTCCGTCTTGGCCCAGGTGTACAAATGGGTACGTGGGTAATGAAAATGGCAAAGCCCTCCAGAAACACAGTGCTCATACTGAAAAGGCTATACGCTCGGTTAGATGTGAGACGTATCATCATCGTTGTCAAATCAGCTTTTTTTAGTGTTACGTCACAATCATCTATAACTAGCATTTGTCCGGAACTATACTGTTAGAGCCCTCCACTTAATTGGGTACTTGGGTGACGGGTGTCATCTTTTACCTTGCCTCCACGCCGAAATACAACTTTCGTCAAACGTACAAAAAAATCATGCCGAGCTCATCATTCTGTTGTTTGTTTGTTTGTTTTCTTTTGTTTTCCTTGTTTCTCTGTCTCTCTCTGAAGATACACGTTTTCCCCACTATGACCAATTCCCAGAATATCAAGGGCACGCTGTCGGAGGAAGGACACGAGAGATTGCTACCAACAAATAATTACTGGCTGCCGGGCAAGCTTTTTTCTCCATCCCCTAGCTCCCCACCATCAGCCTTAAAGGACCCATGTCGTGGTTTGGGGATTTTTCATCCGGATTTGCGAGGGGATGCCACTGCCCCTATTTCCACACTTAGAAATATCTTACCAAAGTGCAGTTTCTTTGCTGAAACCTACTTAACCTATCGTCACAGTTAAAACATGGGGGTTAACGGAAGCAACCTGTAATGTGTTGAATTTGCGTCAAAACGGTAGGTGATCGAAATGACCAAAGTCGTTATCAATAAGAGTACACTATCTTTTTTCAGATTTTTTTTAAAGAGACACTCAAAAGGCATTCAGACCTTTGTTTTTGCATTGCTGCCAAAATATAGAATTTGAACTGAAATTTCATTTTTCCGATCAGACATAAAATGCATTCACTATATGCAGTAGGCAAATACAGGACTTACGATAACACAAATATTTTGTCTGGGAGGATGGATGTCAGCTTCGATTTTGTTCGATTTTTCTAGCATTGTCACTGTGACGCAACGATGTTCGACAAGTGTGTAAATTATACTTCGATTTCCTGCATTTGGGATATCGCCGTACCATCCTGCTTTAAGCCACCTAATACACACTTGCGGCACCCGGGCAAAAATGCAATCTATAAACAATTCTCACCCCCCGCAATTCTGAATGCACAGGTTGAGGGCGGTGTCTGCCCCCTCGCACTAACGCGGGCGGCTTCTGCAGCCGAGCCTAGTCAGTCATGTTTTGATTAGCTAAAAACCGCGTAAATGCTGCCATTATTGCACGCACTCATTAGGCAATTAACCAAGCGCCGATGCGAGAGCCTTCCACACTGACAGTAGAGCAGACAACGTAATGACTAGCCGCCATCAAAACAATTACCGCTATCCGGCTCCATTTTCCCCGCTCAAAAATATCGGCAGTGGAACGCGCGCCGCGTACACTGCTGCATTACCGCGTACATGAACAAAATCTTATATCAATATTTGCATATCTGAAGAATCAAACTCAAATATTATGTTGATGTATAGGGAAAATAATCATTGCTATATCGAACTTTTTAAGATTATGATCATGTGATCAAACTACTTCGCGCGCTGGGCTTGAGGCGATTACATTGGAGTTTCCATTTCAACGTATCGACTCGTGGTAGTAAAAGTGCATTCGCCTGTAATGAGCAAAAGGTAAAAAAAAAACGGCTCTATCTATGTAATGGACAATATAATGTACCAATTAGTTGGAAATGATAAGAGTTTGTAAAATCTGACCTGCTCGTATAGATCGCCCCTTACAACACGTCTCCTGTAATGGTATAATTTGTTACACGAGGGGGAAAAAAGCCATCACCTGTATCAAAGATTCATCCTGAAATGCTAACCACACAAAGCACTGAAAACAGGTCAGACGACGGCATTGTGTACAATCACTGCATGATGATTATAAAAACAAATAAATTATCATAACAGATTAAGACTTAACGTTGGTTCATTGTCCTTCGAATATTCCCGTAAAGTCAAATATTCCGTGTCTCAATCAAAGATTTTAAAAGGGAATTGGAGTCCATAAGAGAGGAGTAGACTTACCTGTGTTAGTGTGTGTGTGTGTTAGTGTGTTAGTGTGTGTGTGTGTGCGTGTGTGTGTGTGTGCGTGTTTGCGCAGAGAACGATGACTATGATTTTAACATTCTAAGTTACAGCGACCCCGGGATGCAAAATGACTTATAACCTCGTTACATGCGTGTGTATATCCCACTGCAAAATGATCAGGTAAACTCTAAACAGTACGAGAAACATATAGAAATAAACTAAGTTCTCAGTAAAAATGAGTGGAATTATCAACCAACACCGTAATCAAGCTTCAGGTACATATTGATCAGGGCTGTGATCTACTCAGCACGAACTTCAGATCTGTCCTTCTTGCGGATAGGAAGTTTGATTTCCCCGACTTGGAAGACAAATACAAAATGGTGACTCAACACGAGAGAACCTTAACCTTTTCACAATAGTCATCCACATCCGTTTCCTTTATTCTGCTCACGTAAACATGAATACGGCGTCATCATCCTTAAAGCAGCTTCTAATATTTAGAAAGTGCCTGGATTTGCTCCTTTCTTTGGATTGTGAGATTTGCCTTTACGCATGCATGCACTCATTATATGAGAGGCGAGTACGCTCCGCATTATTTTGTTCGAAACTGGGATTTTGAATCCATGACAAGGCATTCTTAAAAAGAAAAACGAAACATATTTCGCACATAGTCAAAAATGCAGGAAATGGCAAATAGCTTTACACAGTTCCCTGCTTCATTTCTTCATGGAGACATGACTATTACTTGGATCTCATTTTGCTGTTGTTATTGTTGTTCCATGATAGCTGAAATTCTGCCATGCAGAGAGATATCATTCGTATCGACAGGGATTGCACATTGTATGTCTATTATATTGTTGCATATTTCATTGTTTTGACTAATTTCATCTAACTGAAGTAATGCATACTCATTTTATTGTACTCAATATTATTTACGTATAAATGGTGATTGTGTATGTATGTATGCATGTATGTATGTGTATGAATGTGTGTGTGTGTGTGTGTGTGTGTGCAATACCCATGCTAATCAAGCAAGAATATGCGCACTGACTTCCTATCATTTGTTTTCAGTCTATAGCTCCTTCGAATATTCCGTAGGTGTAAATGTTAACGATATATTCATATCTTTCGTAGATCAAAGCCTTGCTGAGGGAGACAATCTGTTGTCTTTGTGCCATTTAGATGCTACATTTGATATTTTTACCCTGTATAATAACCCAGGAAGATTTCCATATATCTTCCAGTGATCTTCTTGTCTCTTCATCCACCTCAGTTTCTAGTAATCAGCATACATGTGGCATAGCTGCCTTTCATCCAGCTATATAATACTCCTCAAAAATAAGTTCCGCAATTAAAGTTTGATATAATCATGTTTCTCTTACACCAGTATTATCTTCAAGCCTGATTAACTATCTTTAAGATGACATGAATAGACTGAGTGGGTTTTCCTGGAATGCGCAAAACAGCTGATTTCAATATAAGGGCCAGATCAAAAGTGAAAAGTCGCTTTTGATAATGTACTCTTTTGATGAAAAAAGAGCCACAGGAAAAGTAAAAAGAAAAAAAAAATCTTTCGTTTCGTAATCATTATGTGATTGTTTGGTGACCCTTATTGTTTGATTTCAATTCATGTATGGATAAAATATGGAATCAAATGATAGTCGCACAATTCATTCTTTTCAAGCACTTGCTTTTCCTGAAAAGACAAAACAAATTGGGATTACATTGTTCGACATAACACGTTTGCTCCATTTCACATTAATTGACCTTTCATGCTATACAGCAGTACTGTGCATTCCAGGAATGTATAATATAAGCAAGTGAGTTGTCATTGTTAAGATAATTGATCAGGCATCCTTTTGATGTCAAACTTAAATAAGATGATGCAGATTTAAGAGGGAACCTGGTGGCCTATGTATTAAGTCTATGGGCATATCAGAATTCAGTATGGAACGGGTTGAGAAATATGATGCATCAAACTGGAATTGCAGGACATTTTAAAGGGGTCTATATAATATTCTGCGCTCATCTATCCGCTGCATGACTCAATTAATTTAACCAAACTGTGCTCATTCCCAACTCTGACTTGAGTCTGCCTGCCCATCACATCATTGATCTTATCATTATTGATCATCGCCGGAAACCATCCAATCCAAAAGGAAAAGGTCGGTTTGGTCGGCGTGAAAGACAGCGAGACAAGTAAACGTGAAGTTAATCATTATGAAATGACTTTGGGCACTTTCTGCATACGAAGTGTTTACCTCCGTCAGAGAGCGGCATTCCAAGACATTGAATGGTTGAATGGTTGTTTAATTGCTGGGGAATCTCAGGAATGAAATTAGAGTATATATATGTAAGTAGTCATTTCCATAAACGTGCATTCGTTTGTGGTTTACTGGCATCATTCATTTTATGGGTGAATTTTCTGTGCTGTAGGTAATTTGACTAATCATGTAATTTTTTTGCTATTGCGAGGGGTTTTTCTACACTTGTCAGATCACAACCATTGCGGAACGAGGCCTCTCCAACAGATGTTAGTTATTCACAAATACAAAGTATAGCTCCAATGTTGCAGATTGTACCATTTCTCCAGAATAGGGCAAGTTCGCGGAATAAGAAATTAACACGAAATAACTGACGCGAGGTTAATTTTCTTTGTGGGCGAGTGATGTTCATACTAACCCAGTCGTCCAGGCTTATACTAGTATATGTTCATGTATCAGTCATTCATGTATGAGTATTCAGCTAAGTTTTTTAATGACTACATCATTTTTTATTCAGACTACTGTATGGTTACGAGGAGATGTGTGCAGGATGCGTGACTTAAAAAAGAAAAAAAAACATGTCACTGCCAAAAACAAGTCATATGATTCACTCGTCAAAGGTTTATCTGAACGAAAAAAAAAAAAAAAAAAACCAGTGACGTGTAATTTCACTGCCTGTGATGAGCGGCAAAAGGAAAAAAAAAATCTCCGCATTGCTCGTTCATTACTTATCTATGATTTTGACTTATTACGCACATAACGCACATGCATCACGACCACAAGGAGACTTCATTCATCAGAACGATTAGTCATGCTGTTCCTTTATAAGATATTCCTTTTCTACTAACTTATTAGTCTAAAAGATACTGGCTTCTCTCACAAAGCCTTTTTTTCAATCAAGATTAACATCATTCTGAGGAAAACCTTTCAGAAAACGTATTCACTCCCCTCAACTTTCACCCTGCTTGTCCAATGATCATAATGATTAATAATCATTTTGTCAGGGGGAGAAACTCTATATTGACTCGAATTTGAGAAGGTGTTTTAAACCAGTGGGGCCCGTTTCATAAAACTTGTCATCAGTGACAAGTTGTCATAGATGTGACAAGCTACTGAAATCATTGCATCTGATTGGCTGAGAGCAAATTTGTCATAGAAATGTGGCAGTTGTCACTATTGACAAGTTTTATGAAACGGGCCCCTGGTTTAAACCAAAGATAAGAGCAAGACCATGGTACAAATTCAGACCATGGTCCAAAAATAAGCGTGAAATAGTCGTACCTTTGACACGCGCGTATCAATGCGCGATTAACGTCTGTTGGCGTACGGAATCTGTCAATCGTATTTACGCAGAAGAAATTTGCACAAACCATATTTTAAATTTTGCACCGCCTTCGTAAATTCGGGCCAATTATGGCTCCACGAGGACTTGAAGACAAAGCCAGGGCTGCCAACTCTCACTCATTTTGGTCCTTTCTCACTCTAAAACTTTATTTCATTTGCATGCATTTCTATTGATCTCACTCATTTTGACTCCTAAATTATAGCATTGGCCTATGGGAGTCTCACTCTCAACTAGTTTCCAATGTTGGCAGCCCTGCAAAGTACTATCATCAATGTACGTTTTAGGACCTTTTAGTTCATCCTGATCTCACGTTCATTTGAAAAAGAAAATAATAGATACAAAATAACCACAATCACCAGGGGCCTGTTTCATAAAACTTGTTATCAGTGACAAGTTGTCATAGTTGTTATAAGCTACGGAAATCCTTGCATCTGATTGGCTAAGAGCAAATTTGTCACAGAAATGTGGCAGTTGCCATTGATAAACAAGTTTTATGAAACGAGACCCTGATCTCCGATCTACAATATAAACATGATCAAGATGCCCATTAAGTTCTGCACAAACAGGTAGCTAGTTGGACCTTGAGTATTCATTCTCACTATCGAATTCACAATGTCAGCAACTGTTGTAGCAAAGAGGACCAAAGTCGAAATGAAAAATCCGTGTTGTTCAACACTGTCTTTAACAATGGGTTTCACCTGCCATTATTCCGCTGGACGACAGGTGCTCTATTTAGACTGCAGACATACACTGTCATACGTTGACGAGCAGGTGGTGTGCTGTTGAAGTTGGAGTTGGGGAATCCCCTCAAGGGACTTCCCCAGGCTTTGACAAGTTAAGTTTGATAGCAGTAACCACTGTATGCGCTGTAGGATCCTGTGTGCTTGTCACGATCTCCTCTGATACTGTGTTACCAGGAGGCTATGTACAAATTGCGATCGAATATGATCATTAAATGCCTCAATTATAGGTGGAAATACGTGAGTCATCTTGTTCACCACACTCAAATTTTCTCATTATTATGCAGTAATAAATTGGTAAGAATAACCCATTACGGAAACGGTTCACCGGCATGACGATTAATGTTCAACGAGACCTTGATTTTGGCGGTATAATCGCGTACATAATTGTTTGAGCTTGAGACCTTTGTCATCCATTTGAACATCATTATACAGCGCAATCATTAAGGCTTTTTTTCAAATATTTAGAATTGAGCCACGAAAATATTAAACCGTGTCTTTATTTAACTTAAAAGACAGACATCCAGTCTCCTCGTCCTTTCTTTCTGTCGCGTTGACTTTGACGCCTCGTTGTCGACGGACAAGACTTCGAGAAGACGACGACGCCAATGGCGGGTCGTCGACATTTCAACTTCAACGTTAGGTTTGAGCCGATCGTATGTTCCGTTTGATCTGTTACTGCATGGAGTGTTCATAATACATGGACCTTTGACCGCTATTCTGGGTGCACGTCACGAGACCGACACCCACGAGTCATACAGCCCAAGAGTCATACAGCCCATGAGTTATACAGCCCACAAGTTATACAGCTCACGAGTCATACATCCCATGAGTTCGACACTAAGCAAAGAAAGCCCACGAGACCGACACATTAAGCGCCGAACTCGTGGGCTGTTTTTGCCTAGTGTCGAACTCGAGGGTTTTATTTGCCCAGTGTCGCACTCATGGGTTGTATGACTCGTGAGCTGTATGACTCATGGATCTGTTTTCAATGTCGAACTCATGGGCTGTATGACTCGTGGGTGTCGGTCTTGTGGGATGACCCCACTATTCTTAACCCCTGAAGTCTAAGATTTGTCCTCGTGCTCAGTAGACGAACAAAAATATGTTTTACGACTTTTCTTTATCAATTTGGAGAACTACGTCAATTACCATGTATACATGACGTACAATCATTGTAGAAGTTGAAGTCAACTTGCTGACTTCTGACTTTTTTCTTGCTCGCACAACGTCTTAAAGCGTTTATTCTCACGGTTTGCACTTCCACCACCCTGCATCAAATTTCGTAATTGCTTTAAGACTATTTGGGTTATCCCGCGATTCACCACCATATTCAAATTAGGTTACACCACCTCCCTGGTTATGCAAATAGAATAAAATCAGATAAACTGAATGTTTTATCCAACTTGAACCTAAGATTACAACGTGTCTTTTATATTATTGTATATTCAGAAGTAACATTAATTATAACCATTATGTGAATAAGTTAAAAATCATATTCTCACAAGTTTATAACTGACCTGTACATGTATTTTTTCGTTCTTTTTAAGTAGGTACTGGGGTAAGGATAATCATGACTAGGGCTTCTTGGAGCGCAGTAGTAATACTACAAACACCAGCCTAGATAAATGAGACATTAGTTATTCTCATGACCATTATAATCATTATCATCACTATCCTATTTATGACCATCACTACCGCCACTGTGATGACTATTATTGATAATAATTCAAATCATCATTCCAATGGGAATTTGTTTTCACTTCCACGAGTTCATGTCAGTGTCATAGACATTGCAATCAAGAAAGTTACGAAACGGGGCGTTTTAGCTGATGAGATCCCATATACTTTGTATTTCTGTGAACAATAAAAGGTAAGATATCTTAACTGTTTCCTGTCCAGATTTCAAAGTCTTAGAATACTATTTTCGCTTTTCATGAAATCTGTAAACATAGTGTTTGACCTGACCTTTAACGTCTTAAATTCCAAATGTGAAAATGTCAAATTTTAATGGAACTTCGAACACCCACTACTTCAAGCAGCGTTTATGTGATTGCCTGTTTTTCTATCTCTTCCGAAGGAAGATTGTGGATTTAAATAAGAAGAGCGGAAAGCTTATAATTTGGAGATGAAAAACAAAATTATGAGCTCGATACTCTGCACATTTGGTTGCTATTAACAGCCAGCTGCGGGTCAGTTTTTTTGTGACCAACCTGAGGCCAGATATCAGTCATTCGCTAACCGTTTTAATACATGCAAGTTTCTCGAGCAATGTGACCTCTGACTATACGAATGGAAAGGACTCACATTGTTGTCTATCTCGGCATCCAGTTGGACACCCTCGAAAGAGTCCCCTCTTTTATTGTGTTTTGGAACGTAAATATTTCTTTTTCTTATGAATCTTCTTTTATAAGTAGTCCCCTAGATGGTTAATATAGTATACGAATAATCTTCCACGGTGTACTACCAAAATCAACGAAACGGAACGAAAAAAAAAAAGGTATGTGTGACAACGTAGGGACACAAAAGATCAACTGATATGGCTTACGTTCAACATAAATATTTATTTTTCTTTGTTTTTTAATTTTATGTTGATATTTCTTGTCGGAGGCATAAGGCAGTATATAGTGTAATAAGAAAAAAAGATGCAATGAGTGAAAAATATGAATCAAACGATAACAGCAAAATGGAAACTTTTTTTTTGCACACGGTGTGTTGGCTAGCTAATGATGACATGACCCTTTAAGAAGGTCATTTTATCTGGCAATCCCAGCTCCGAAAGCTGTCCACGGCCTCTGACCGGCCTCAGACCACCTCCAGAGGTGGCTTGAAAGGGAGCCGGCTTGAAGTCGCCTCGAGTTTTATCGGGCTGTTAACACTTTACTGGGGCCGTCGTCAGGCCGGATTTTTGTATTTTTTATTATGTAACAGGGGTCTGTCTACCAGAGGTCTTCTTCATGCTCTTACATGGTGACACGTTACAATAACGTTCTAATGGTTATAATTTGCAAAAACGACAAAAAGAGGAAATGTACTCCATTGATCTATCGAACTAATAATCTATTGCAACTGATTGACAAATTGCCCTACATCGACGTAAATAAGCACTGAATTAATCAGTGGTTTTTTTTTTCAGTAGTACTAGTAGTAGCCATGATAAAAGAAATCATGGGCGTACGTACTTGAGCAGGATTCGAACCTACGACCTACTGATTTCCGGACAGGCGAGATGACGCCTGTTCGGATCTCGACGGAAGAATTTCATGAATTTGTAATAATCTATTGATCGATAGTACAATCGATCCTACAATCCTGCCCCGGTATTCATGCAGTCCTCATGGTCTGATTTGATCCGGGCGTGTGAACGGGTACCAGGCAATCCTGGGGTAATGAAAACTCCAAGGCCCTCTGGGGGACATGGAGGGGAAGAGTCTATACATTAAAAAGACCTTACTGAGTGAAAAAGACCATTATTGTTATGATGATATCATTGTCATCAGTTCGGGCAGTTCGTTTCTTCCAAATGTGTTTTAAAGAGAAGGAAATGGCATAACTGCTCCTCTATGGAGTAGAGGACGATCTTGGTATAGTAATTTAGCAAATCGTGAAATCATCTTTATTAGCGGGCTGGACTCTGCCCCGCTACCAGTGCCGTACGCCGAAACACAAAGCCACGTGGATTTATAATTATGTGTTTGTTTTATATAGGTCGCAGCCCGGTCTACTGATTTGAATCATTTCTATTAGTCATGCTCGCCTTTCGTTTTTAGCTCTCTCCAGGTCTATCTCCCTCTCCATCTCCCCCCCCCCCTCTCTCTCTCTCTCTCTCTTTCTCTCTCGCTCTCTCTCTCTCTCTCTCTATCTCCTCATGACCTCTTTATACTTCTGTGTACCAATGTTTTTATGAGCTTATCATTTGTTCACTGTGAACGTACATCACAGGACAATCCAGTCTTAAATTATGAATTAAATCCCAAACAACGAATCAATGAATCGGGGACAACTCTTTAGTATCGTGGTTCAAGTACATATAAGATATCTCATTTTGATACACACAATCCTTCCAATCACAACCTGTAGGGAGAATTTCACCGATATACTTCTTCCTTGCCCCCAACCAAGTGGGGGAAAGAGATGCGGAGTAAGGACTGCTTTGGCCATTTATCTCCTGTAAGAGCATCTTGTCGGTCCAAATAAGTCAATCCAAATTGGTAGATGGTCTTGTTAATCAAGGTGTATCACGTGATATGAACATTTAGAATTAATCGCACAAACTTCCCTTTCCCTCTCATACATGAGAGGCATTTAAAAAAATCAAATCATGTTAATTGCACACGCGATGTCCCTTACATCATGGTTCATTTCATATCGCTATTATAATGTTATTTTATATCATCTGAGAGCAAAACGGAAAATTAAAATGCTATGTGCCTTCTCATTATATAGATAGAGGAAACTTTTCGAAACTTAGCGATACCCTCTGTCAACGAGGCATCAAATGTGATATGGCTTACCTGCTCCTTCGTGCTCTTGACACAAACTAAGGCACCTTCGGCAAGAGGTGGGCTCACGTAGGGTGGAGCAAGTTCCTCTTACATCAGCCTCCAACTCCCTCAATCAGTCCGTTTCCTCTCACTACGATTTGACCAGGTATGCTTGGCTCCTTGTTCTTCCGATAGAGTGCTCCGATATCTCAGGCAAGACTGGCTTATAGTGGGTGGGTGATGGGAGGTGGATGAACAATCGATGCTTCTCTTAATGGCTTATACTCCCTGGTTCAACATCTCATGGGTAATGAGCAGTAACGTTGAAGCTGGCTGCTATTTAAGTGTTTTTCGAGGGGTTAGTCTCTCCATTCAGACATATTCGTTGACTTAGTGACCGTCAGTCAACTAGTGTCAAACCCCCCGAGAGACTATACGCTTGACGCCTATGCTGTGGCGTATCAATGATGCAGTCACTTTCGAGAAATGGGTTCCGGTGGAATCGGACATCGTCGACTTTTGCGTAGGCCTTTGCGCTTACGTAAGCAGCAACGGGGGGGGGGGGGTATCAAAAAAAGTCCTGATATATTAAAGATGAAGGGATAGAGAGAAAGCTCAACTTGTTTATATTTTTTTACGAAAAATTAATCCACTTTTAAATCTCCAGATCAATATAGCAATAAGCTCATGCTCCTTTATTGTTCCTAAGGGGTGGTTTTTAACTCTTCCGGGCTGTACTGGAAAAGACGGTGGTTACCACATCACAAACTCTTAATCTTGCTCAAGTACCGCGTAAAAGGGAAGATCAAGAGTTCTGTGGAGTCTTTCTTGCCACTGAAGGAAATGTAAGAAGTATAAGAGCTTCTGAGTGGCATTCCTGTAAGTTTTGCGCCACAGTTTAATTCAAGGCCAACGACACAATATGCACAACATAACAACGTAACGCGGTATAGAATTTTCAATCATTCTGACGTGTATTGTCATTAACGTTTTCGTCTTAACAGGATCTGAGCGAGCTGCCTCTACCTGGAACCTTTGGACATTCATCATGATTTGTTTTACATGATTAGAATAGTACTCTTAATCATAGTGCTGATGATTATTTCATGTCATTATTTATTTGGTATTCACGTTCTATTGCTATTCATCATCTCGTGTTCTTCCTCCGCATTCCGTCCACAATCCCGACTTGAAAAATTCAGTACAATGAGCAACACTGGAACCTCCCTGATTTCACAGTCGAATAAGCAAACAAACAATCACACACACACACACACACACACACACACACACCACCACCACCACCACCACCAACACCACCAACACCACACTCCACAAAAGACACACACACCCGCATACTCTCACCTAATTACACTCCGACGTGTACGGGTACCTGATTCCTGGAATTACACTAAATACCAAATTGACCGGACGTTCAACGTGAGGGGAAAAAAAAAAGATTTAAAACGAAATATGAAACATCGAATAGGGATTATCAAAATGTCAATATCTGTTATATATATATATATATATATATATATATATATACAATGTATATATATTCGTGTGTGTGTGTGTGTGTGTGTGTGTGTGTACTCAGGGCCTAGGTGCGACATTCGCTGGGGCCCGGTGGCCACGAAAACTTTGAAATAAGGTTGACTTTTGGTGCCCCAATCGGGTGCAAGAAAAGGTCCCTAACCTTGCGAGATATGTCACCTGTAGAAAGCAGGGGAAGAACATATCTGACTTGATCCACACAGTTCTGCAAAGTCTTTATTCACATTCAAAATGATACATAATACTTTCCATTTACAACAATGAAACAATCACAATTTTCACATACAATGACATAATACAACATAATTTCCAAACTACCCCTTACCACTAGCTAATTACCCTATCACCAGGGCCCAGTTTCATAAAAGAGATGCTAGGATGACAACTCTTGCTGGAATAACAACTTCCAATAGCAACAGCCAATCAGGAAGCTGGATTCTTGGCATTACCATGACAATTGCCATTCTAGCAAGAGTTGTCATCGTATCAACCTTTTATGAAATGGGGCCCTGATGTCCTATTACACTTATTATTTCCCATCAACTGTAACTTCATTTCAGTACACATTGACTTAATTTATCTCTCTACTTATACGTGACATATATATGCTCTCAAATACACTCGATAAAACACACGGGCAAAACCCCGATGCAGAACCCTGAGATGGATTAAGAACTTTGTATGCTCACAAACTAAAATAAAAGCTAAGGCGAAAAGACGCTGGACTCCCCATGAAGCCGACAAAATAATACACAAAGGAAGCTTTAACCAGCGTGTGCACTGTACATGTACTACAAAAAGTTATCTCCTCTCTTCGCCCTTTACAGGCCTAGAGAAAAGAGGGAGATGGGGATAGACTTCCCCTATTAAGACCTTGAAACAAAAGAACTACCAGCACACAGATCCTTACGGCCTCCGCAGAAGTAAAGAAACTTGACAATGGCCCTCCACAGTAGTGAGGTCTTAAACCCTAATCCCGCCGAGTTTTTTGAGGGACTTGAAACCACAGGGTGGGCCTTTTTGGGCCCTCTTCAGATCTCAGTCGTGGATGAGCGATCCTCGGGAAAATTTGTACAAAGGAAGAAGCCAATCTAATCTACAAGACTGTATAGTCAGATTTTTTAAATTTGAATTTGTGTATTTCATATCAATTAATCTATGCTAATTTATGCAAAAAGTTTTTTGCCTATAAATCAAAAAATAAAGCTCCAAGACCTCTAATTTTTGGTGAACCTTTCAATATCCTCAACAATAGTATGGAAGCAAAAATTCGGCTTCGTAATCATTTTTTATGTATTCTATTGTTCATTGAATTTCTCATGTATTTCTCTGTTTTTTACTTTTTGTTTTTGTTGTTTTTTCTCGTCAAAATTTGTCGTAGAAACTTTTTAAAGCATAATCAGGCAAAAACAAATCATTATCAGCCCCTGAAAGTAAATATATTTATTTGTATATGAATTAATTGCAAAAACACAATTTACATTGTGGAGACCGAAATGAAAGCACCCGCTGTGCATCCAACCAGAGCCGACGAAAACGCGGGAAGAAAGGCGGCGTCAGGCAACGCGTCCGTCGCCGTGGCAACAAGCCCCCGCTACCGACAGTCACCATGGCGAATGTAAGGTCTATTTCTAACAAAATCGACGAGATAAGAGGCTCAGCGAGATACAATTACGCTTTTAGGGAATCCAGTCTCTTGTGTTTCACAGAAACATGGCTATCATCCACGATCCCTAGCGACGCCATCGACATCGACGGCTTTCAACTCATCCGACTGGACAGATCTCAGGAAACAACACGGAAGACGAAAGGGGGCGGGATCTGCATCTACATGAACGAAAACTGGTGCGGAAACTACAGTATGAGGTCACAGATGTGTGAGCAAAATATCGAGTTATTATGTATATCTTTCCGACCATATCTCCCGCGAGAGTTTGGCCAAGTCCACGTTCTTCTGGTTTACGTCCCTCCAGATGGAAATGCAGAGAGCGCTTCGTCTACGATTTGCGACAAGGTCAACTCATTAGCCATATCATTCCCGGACGCACCTATCATGATATTAGGGGATTTTAACCACTGCCGACTGGAGAGCACGCTACCGAACTATCAGCAGGTTGTCGACCGCGCAACACGAGGTGAGAACGTCCTCGACCGCTTCTACTGCTCCGCACCCGACGCATACAAGGCAAATGTGCGCCATGGTATCGGCAAGTCAGACAATCTAACCGTACATCTTCTACCGAAATATAGGCAAGTGATTAAAAGGGAGAAGGTTGTGACATAGAAAATCAAAGTGTGGGACAAAGAAGCATGTGAAAACCTTCAGACGTGCTATGATATCACAGACTGGGACCTGCTCATTTCTAGTGCCACAAATTAGACGAAGCAGTTGAAATTATTAATGGTTACATAGTGCTTTGTCAAGATCTACATATTGAGGAGAAGGTAGTAAAGGTGTTCCCAAATCAGAAACCATGGGTCAGAAAGACTTTGAGGAATATGTTTGTACAAAGAAATCAGGCTTTTTCAAACAAGGATTCTGACGAAATTAGAAATATAAACTACAACATTCGGAAAGAAATTGTCAATGCTAAAAGAAAATATAAAGATCAACTGGAAAATAAGTTCAGATCACATAATACACGGGATGCCTGGAAATGTATGCAAACAATGACGGGTTACAAAAAGAAGCAGAAATCTCCTATGGTGTACGAGTCCAGATCTGCTCTTGACACGGCAAATGAATTTAATGCCTTCTATGCTAGATTTGATGATAAATGTTTTGATGTTGAAAGTAGTAAGATTGTAAATGATCTGAAGGAAATCAATGACTCACCAATTGTATGTCATTACAACGATGTTGCACTCTATTTCAAGCGCATTAACCCAAGGAAATCTATGGGACCGGACGGGATCTGTGGGAAAGTACTCAAAACATGTGCTTGGCAATTAGCTACTCCCTTTGTGACACTTCTTCAAGAGTCTTTGAATGAGAACCATATCCCGCTATGCTGGAAATCCTCGACAATAATACCAGCAGCTAAAACATCCCAGGCTTCTGAACCTAACGACTTCCGACCTATATCTCTCACTTCACTCGTGATGAAATGCTTTGAACGTCTTCTTCTCCATAAGCACATTCTCCCACAGATCCTGCCAAGCATAGATTCCTTACAATCTGCATATCAACCCCGAAAGTCTGTAAATGATGCTGTTTTTTACTTACTCATTTGATTGCCCAGCATGTTGATAAACTAGGATGTTTTGTGCGTACCACGTTTGTCGACTTTTCGTCGGCATTCAACACAATTAAGCCTCATATACTGATGAATAAGCTCGTGGCTCTTAATGTTAAGCCCTCTTTAATTCCCTGGCTTAATGACTTCCTCACCTGTAGAATTCAAAGAGTGAAAGTACAGAATGTGCTCTCTGATTATGTAACTACCCACACAGGGTCACCCCAGGGCAGTGTGTTGTCAGCTCCGTTGTTCATAATCTACACAAACGACTGTACTTCATCACATGACAATGTTACTTTCGTTAAATATGCTGACGATACTGCTATAATAGGTATGATTCGTGGTAACGATGAGCGTGGATATCGGGAAGAACTACTTGCCTTTGAGCAATGGTGTCGTGATAATTTCCTGGTATTGAATGCAACCAAAACGAAAGAGATGATTGTCGATTTTCGTTCAAACAACGGTCAAATGAAGCCAATTAAATTAAAAGGAGAAGACATGGAAAGAGTTGAGAGTTTCAAGTACCTGGGCACAGTCATTGACCACGAACTGTCCTGGAAAGGCCAATGTCAGTCCCTCTATGCCAAGTCCATGCAAAGAATGTATTTTCTTAGGAAGATGAACTCATTCAATGTTGATAGGACCATTCTACGACTCTTCTACAAGTCTGTAATTGAAAGCGTGTTGCTTTTCAGTTGTGTGATCTGGTATGGTGGGTGTAGAAAGGAAGATTTCAAGAAACTACAGAAAATACCTAAATATGCTGGCAAGGTGACTGGGGAGGTGACAAATCTCAAACAGGAGTGCAATGATATGATTCTGAAACAACTGTCCCAAATCCTAGGAAGCGCTAATCACCCTCTTTATCAATGTTACACTCTAATGCGGTCAGGGAAACGATACAGGTCAATGAAAGCACGGACTTCGCGTTTCCTTAATTCTTTTGTTCCGTTCTCGATCCGAAAATACAATGAATCACAATAAGTGACACTATATTTTGCTACAGCCCCCGTTCCACTATGCCGTTCTCGCTACGATTTGACAATTTTCTCAGGTCGGGAAGGATCGGGTAAAACCTCAGCCGATCTGGACACAGTACGATGTTAGAACGCTCAAAGTACGCTGCAGTTACGACAACCAAGTGCTTGCTACGCTCTTACTACGATGATCGGGAATGAGACATTACGATCTCTGCCGCTGCCGGTACGCTTTAGAACGATGTAGCTACGCTGTTAGTGCGATGTTGCCGATGTTATCCGATCGATGCACGCTGCATCTACGCTCCGAACGATCTATACGATCTTATCACGCTCTTACCCCGTTCAGAGAGCTGAAAAGTGCCCGATGTGCCCCGATGTACCCCGATTCGACTGTCGGTCTGCAGTCAGTCAACTTTTATTAGCATGCAGAACCGAAGAAATATACTGTGGACCTCGAAGAGGCTCCTTAACTCACGGTTCTTTTGCAGCAATGCATTGTATAAACAAAGACGTGCTGATTTTTCCCAGGCTTTTTCTTGATGTCCTTGCTTTTATAGTCCGTCTTCCTCCAGTTGTAGATGATTTCATATTCTACTGAATTCTGCTATGTCCTCTTCCTCCTCTTTCAGCATCACGTGGAGTCTCTCTTTCTTCGCCTTTTGGGGCTGCTTCGCTGCTTTCTTCTCTTCTTTTTCTTCATCTCTTCTTCTTCTTCGAAAATTACAGCTAAAATTACTTCCCGTTCTTGTGCCGATGTTACTACGCTCAGAAAGACCTTGTTACGCTCATCCCGCTGCGTTTACGCCGTCACTACACTCTCCCCGCTGCGTTTACGCTGTCACTACGCTCTCCCCGCTTGCCGTACGATTAAAAATATGTCAATTTTGATCGGGGAGAACGGGAAGAAATTTTGAACCGGTTCAAAATTTCTTCCCGATCTGAAAAAATGCCCGCTCCAACCCCGACCTCCACACGCTGCAGCTACGATGCTTCCGATCTGCGTACGCTCTTGCCGCTCTCTCCCGATGTGCTAGATCGGGACAGATCGGGGTCCAAAATCGTGATAGTGGAACGGGGGCTTACCTCTCGATTCATCGTTTTTGTCAACTAGTCATGTATATCTAAGACGCAATAATATGATATTTCAACCGCATGATACATACAAGTAATTACAGTGTAATTTCAGTTTCAGTTATTGATGAATAAGTTTGATTATTTTGAATGTTTAGTCTTTTTCCCCTTAATTTCACCACTCTTATGATTTGTTAATTATCTATTCGACGAGTTTCATAGCAAAACACAAGCGCCAAATCCAATGTTTCTGATTTATCATTTTTCCCCAACTGTTTTACTTTCATGTGTATGAACTGTAACCTTCACTCTTCTGAGTTTCTTTTTTGTATCTGCTGTAGGTTATATAATTGTGAATGCTTGAAGGGATAATGTGTGCGTTTATGTAGGCCTATGTATACTATCATAGGTCATGATTGGATGCACTGTCCCCTGAGTTTCTATTAAAAGTATGATAGATGGGGCGACTGTGTGTATATGTGCGTGTGTGCGTGTGTGTGTGTTTGTGTGTGTATATGTGTGCGTGTGCTTTTGTGTGTGTGTGCGTGTGTGTGTCTGTGTGTCTGTGTGGGTTTAAAGTCAAAGTGTGTACACCGCTGAATGTACATGTCTGTATACGTTCGCGGGTGCTTTGACTAGCGGCTGCGCATGTGCAGTGGTGTGCCAGCGTTTTGGGTGCGTATGCTCCATGGTGCTTCAGATAACGAGCATGATGTAGGACACGTAAATTCTCCTGACATTCTTATGTGTATGATATGACTGAGCCAACGGAGTATGTGAGTGTGTGCGCGTGTGTGTGCGAACGTGTGTGTGTGTGTATGTGTATTGTATTTGTGAGTGCGCGCATGCGTCCGTCTGCCTTCACCTGTATGTATTCAGTGATGTACATGTGTCATACAGGGCGCGACGCGAAGTGTTATCCTTCGGAGAACGTGCGAGTGTTGTGTGTGGGTGTGCAAAGGTTACGTAAAACATGCACTCTCTTGGAAAGGACGGGCTTTATGTTTTCTAAACTCTTGTTGTTTTGTTGATGATCGGTAATTATAATTAATTGTGATGAAATGTAAATATACAAATGACGCACAGGTCTGAGTGCGTCAGTCGGAATTGTGTGCATAAGGTAACTATGGAATGCTTAACCCACGAGGCGAAGCCGAGTGGGTTTAGGCTAAATTCCATAGTTACCGCATGCACACTATATTCCGACTGACGCACGAAAAGACATGTGCGTCATTTGATTTATAGAATGGGTAATTTTCTTGTCAAAAACCCAGTTTTCTATCGTGTTACCCGATGACAAAATTACTGGATGCATTTCCTTTTGGCTTTCCGTAAAGGGCATGCATACTGTACCCGTACTTACGGTTTTTACTGGATGCATGGCCAGCCATGCATAAGTTTTTACTGGATGCATGGCCAAGCCGAGTGCGCGAACGCTTGCTTTAGTGCGCGAACCTTTGTTACAAGTACGCGTACTCTTGCTAAGTGCGCGATAACATGTTTACCACTGTGACTCAGCGTGCGGCCAGTAAAAATGAACACACAGCTCTCGACCAATCAGATCGCAGCATTCTCGCTACCCATTCTATAATGTATATTATAGAATGGGTAGCGAGAATCCTGCGATCTGATTGGTCGAGAGCTATGTGTTCATTTTTACTGGCCGCACGCTGAGTCGCAGTGGTAAACATGTTATCGCGCACTTAGCAAGAGTACGCGTACTTGTAACAAAGGTTCGCGCACTAAGCAAGCGTTCGCGCACTCAGCTTGGCCATGCATCCAGTAAAAACTTATGCATGGCTGGCCATGCATCCAGTAAAAACGGTAAGTACGGGTATGCATGCCCTTTACGGAAAGCCAAAAGGAAATGCATCCAGTAATTTTGTCATCGGGTAACACGATAGAAAACTGGGTTTTTGACAAGAAAATTACCCATTCTATAAATCAAATGACGCACATGTCTTTTCGTGCGTCAGTCGGAATATAGTGTGCATGCGGTAACTATGGAATTTAGCCTAAACCCACTCGGCTTCGCCTCGTGGGTTAAGCATTCCATAGTTACCTTATGCACACAATTCCGACTGACGCACTCAGACCTGTGCGTCATTTGTATAATGATCTCGTATCGTGCTACCCATTCTATAATGTTACTGTATTGTGAGTATAAATTATGTTTGTACGATTGTGTATAGGCCTATATTGAAAATTGTATTATGTGTACATGTACATGAATATACGTATGTATGTATGAAGATATTCCTACGTGTACACCTGCCAACAAGAAGAATTTCCTAAATGGACAATAAATAAATCTGAATCTGAATCTGAATCTGAATTTGTACACAAAATCATGTTTTTGAGCAATTTTTGGGTCGACGAATTTTATTCAACGGGGCGTGGCTTGAAAACGGTATGCCCGGGAGTGACAAAGTTGGTCTCAAAAGTTGCGCGATACTTGAAAAAAAAGTCATAAAATGTCGCGGCGAGAGCATTCCGCGTTGCGGAATAATCACGCAAAAAGTCGAGGGGCCGAAATGCCCCCCCCCCCCCGTGGGAATATAGGGTTAATAAGTCGTGGTCAGCCGGCATAGTCTACTCACGCAGACCCCATTCACCTATCGTTCTTTAACATACGAATGCACACCCTGTCCGCTGCCTTGTGTACAAAACTTACTTAAACAATATGAGCGGGCCTGAGTAGGAAAACTAGCGTCCTACTCTACATCAAATCAGCTACCTCTTCTATATGCTAGTGACTGATACGGGGCACCGATAACACATACACGCACGCACACACACACACACACACACTCTCTCTCTCTCTCTCTCTCTCTCTCACACACACACACACACACATACACAAACAAATGCTACCCTCGACATAACATGATATTGTATAGTACGCTAAAAAAAGCCATGGTGAGATCCTTTACATGCAAGTTCTGAATTTAAAGGACAAGTCCACCTTCATATACATAAGGATTGAGAGAATGCAGCAATATTAATAGCACACATCAGTGAAAGTTTGAGGAAAATCTGACAATCCAATCAAAAGTTATGAATTTTCAAAGAATCTGCACCATCACTGCTGGATGAGAAGACTACTGCAGTGTATGATGTCACATGCGTACAACAATATAAAGAAAATAAAATGAGAATTTCACAAAACTTTACTTTTTGAATAAAGTGCACATGTTACTGATGTATGTTAAGGGTAATATTATTCCCCCTGCCTTCTGAAAGAGAGAGAAGTTGAATGTTCTTTTGTTATGTGAGAAAAATGAAAATATATGTTGAAATTTCTTTATTCTTTCTTTATATCGTTGTACTCATGTGACATCACAAGCTATAGTAGTCTTTTCATCCAGCCGTGACTGAGCAGAAACTTCAAAAATTCATAACTTTTGAATGGATTGTCCGATTTTCCTCAAACTCTTACTGATGTGTTCTACTAATATTGCTGCATTCACTCAATTCACATGTCCATGAAGGTGAACTTGTCCTTTAATGGTGAATTCAGACTTCAAACTGACGCTAAAATAAGACTAGACCTTTCATTGTTGAATCCTTTCCTACCAAAAATATATCATTAAACGAAAAGCTATACATTATATGAAGCAGTATGGGGCACGTTCCCACAAACATGTACTTAGATTTTCAAACTCCATGTACATTGAATACTGCGAACGGCATATCTGATAGAATATCCACCGACATATCAATAAATTAATTTGTTGATATTCTATTATGACAGCGTAATTACAATCGCCAAGGCCTAACTTAGCGATATAAATCTCCGCTACGGCATCTTGCAGCTGAACCAGGTACAAGATACGCATTGGTTAAAAATAACTACAAATCAATCCTTAACTCCTTGGATAAATCAAGTCTGTATAAAAATCTCAGAATAATGTATATATCTCATTGGTTGTTTCAACAACTGGAGTAAACTACTATTGCAGAGCAGCGACCTGAAGTTAACTGATGAGTAAAATCATAACTTCATATGTTATGAATTAATATAACGGATTCTCAACCATATCTATGATTTTGAAATCTTGTGATTAGCAAAACACAACATATATCATTAATAATATATTAACATGTGAAACATACAAAGACATCAAGAGAGTATAGGAAGGAGAATATTTTTATTTTTACCTGTAGGGAGATGGGGAAGAACACATATGGCTTGATCAACACAGTTCTGCAAAGTGAAGAACTTGTGCTGACCTACGCCAGATGAGGTTCATTCAGCTCTCTGGTAAGAAAGGGATTTGTTTACCAAACAAACGCCGGGTGCTAAGGTGGTCGCCTGGTGGCCTTTTCATCGGCGGAAAACAAAAGAGTTTACCTAATAGGAGGGAACTTGAACTCAGACTAGAACAACTGTATGTTCTCCAACGTACCCGTGTTACATATTAGTGACAACTTTGAGCAAAATAAAAAAAAAGGGCTTCCATCAAGATTCGAACCCGATACCTCCGGATTACTAGACCGGTGCTCAAAGGTTATGATGGGACAAACACTGAACTATACTAGAGCTTTCTGTAGCTCAGTGGGTAGAGCTCCGGTCTAGCAATCTGGAGGTCCCGGGTTTGAATCCATTTTCTTTGTTTAAAGTTTTCACAATTTATTATTTGTTTCTGGTCAGTTTTCCCCTTTTTGTACACACACACACACACACACACACACACAAACACACACACACATACACATATATATATATATACACACACACACATATATATATATATATATATATATATATATATATATATATATATCTTAAATATAGAGACAGGAATTAGTCAGATATGCACAGACATCTGATCACTTCAGTTGCTGAAAGAAATATTCTATTTTATTCACGTCTTCACTCCAACAAGGCAAACCCCAGACTCCCTTTTTCCGAGGCGTATACCTTGGTTTTACAGGCCTACATGCACTACATTATAATCTTTACTCTATCAGGCAGTGAGTTACACCTGCCCTCCGTGAATAGACTGTATAAAGTGCAATGTTAACAAGGATTACACACCGAAAAGGCTGAGCTACAACAATATGACAAAGAGACAAAACACAGGGTTAAAAACAAGAGGTGCCAGCAACTTCCTTAACTGCCAGGGAAGGATAAAGATACTGAGTTTGGAACAAAAAATACAAAAAGGGTGACAATTACTGCTGTATCAGTGATCATGTTCGAAGCTGAAAGTAATATGTCTTTGATTTTGTGCTTCCCAGTTTATATTGGACTGTGTAGCCAGTTACGGGTAATATGACGTTGAACTTGACTCTAGCTATAGCTACAACAGGACAGATCGTTGACCTTAATACCTATTTAAAATGTATATTGATCAATGGGAAATTACTTTCAATGTATGTTCACATGACGACGATTAGAATGTAATTGATTCCCTCAAAGCCAGTTTAATGTGAAATTAAAAGTTTCAGACGACTATATCAAAAGTCAGGGCTTTCTCTCACAAGGATAAAGCGCTGCTTATTAATGGCCAGCAGACATTGCAGAGTTGCCACTACATCGACATAGACTAGGGTCACTGAACTGATGGTTTTTTTTTTTCTTCTTCCGAGAACATTGAAGAATAATAAACGTATTTTGGCATGTAAACAGCTCGGGTGATGTGTAGATTGAAGGACTTTGATTATAGATAATGACATGAAATGTTGCCACCAACTGACTGATGTCATACAAATACATTGTTCAAGGTTTTACGCCCACTGTGTTTATACGCAGATAATCAATTCTGAGATATCAGTTAGTTTGTAATTTATAAAATTCGATATTTATATCGTGAACTCATTTATGACTGATGAATGATATACATTAAACCGGATGAATATGAAACATGTATTTTGAGCAACTGTGGTGGATACAGCGTTGGAGGTAGTGTCAACGTGGAACGTAGCACTACATGAGGTCAACACCATGAGTCATACATCCTGTGAATAAAACAGTCCACGCGTCGTGATACCTACGAGTCATACAGCCCACGAGTATTACAGCCCACAAATTATGTAGCTCACGAGTAATACAGCCCACGAGCTAGCCACTAAACAAAGCCCACAAGCTCAACATCAAGTAAAACAGGTCGACGACCTATATACGGTCTACAAGCTAGATAGTGAGCAAATAGAGCACATGAGCTAGACATTACATTACAGGGTTTAATGTACATCGTGTGAAGCTTACGGGCCTTATTTCCCTATAGTGTCTGCTCGTGGGCCTTGTTTCATTTGGTGTCAATAGCTTACGGACTGTATATGACTCGCGGGCCGTATAATTCGTGGGTGTCAAGCTGCTGTCGATCCGTGTCGAGCTACTTTTTGGGTATCTGTATAGATACTCCAACAAAAACCGCATTGTATTTATAATGAAGTCCCATGCACTATGATACAGTATGTTGTTATTATACTGTGGAGAGCTTTCAGAAAATTTTATGAACAATTCAGTTGCTGAGATCCCTTTCAAAACAGTAATTCTGACTAATTTTTCTTTCTTTCTGTGGTTTCGTCCGTCATCTAATGCTATGTGGATGAAGTTTTCGAGGCATTCATTGCTGTTAAAGAATAACACTCGCTTGTATGGGATCACACTTACGAGAAAAACTATTAAAAAAAAGTATCATGAATATAGCTAAAACAGTGAAGTAACAAATCCAAACTGAACAAAGTAGGATAAGCAAAGAAAGATTAAGTCTGTCTGAAAATGAAGGCTGAAAAGTCAAGCATAGCCGTGCAGATAAATGGTATACAAATATTTCTACCTCTCCCGCGCCAATCCAACATTTTTCTGACGAATTCAAAAGGTATGATTTAAAACATTGGCATGTCAACAGTTTGGTTTAATTATGGCTAAGTTCATTTAAATAGGGGAGAGTATAGATTTTCCTTCAAACTGATTCTTGAAACATTATTGAAACTGCACCGGGTTTACATTCGAGATTTGATGCGCAGTTCCAGCATATTTCATTCACATATTTTACCTTTCGCTTAGTAATACAATTATGAAATAAACAATAAACATAAAGCAAAGTGTATAATATATCATAGCTAGAAAATTTGTCTTCATGACAGGTCTACATGAAAGACTGTTATTACAATCTTAATAAGATGTGAAATAGGGAGAGTTTGTAACTGTGGGTTCCAAAGAAGGAACAGACAGTGTGGTAAATACAAATATAATATAGTAAGAGAGAGAAGGCGGAGAGCGTTGCCAACTTACTCATAACCTAAAATGATTCTTATTAATATGTAGTGTGCATAATGTGAATAGTTTTTTATACAAATGTACTTACAATAATAATTTTTGTGCTGGATTATGCGGGTAAGATTTTTTTTATTTTTTTTTTTGCATAGTGCGCGTGGGAGGATGCGTGTGTACGTATCGATCGCTTGAGTGTTTGTGTAAAAATGTGCCCGTGAAGATGTCTATCTATAGTGTATGTGCTGTCATTTACAGAGCAAACGGCAATTTGAGTATGTAGAACGATGGTCTAGTCACGGGCCAGATAATTGAGAGCAACGTTTATTGAATGACAGTTTGGGGTCTTTTTAATAGACTGTGTTTAGACAGGTAGTATTGATACCAAGACTTGGCATGACAGTATACGCCTGCTGTTAACTGTGTAAAATGAGTATGGTTGGCAATTGACAGTGTGATTAGAGCATCTGCTTCACAAGAACACTCATTCCTTTGTCTTTCAATGAAGAATATGCAAAGAGGTAAATTGTTATCGATTTTTATGAAAGAAACTTTATTACGTCGCCTGAGCTAAAAATTCAAGGTATGTCTTTGACGTAAGTGCGCTGTACTCTGAAATCTTATGATTTTACGTGTGCTACTGGCACATCGTCACTTTTGCAAAATTGTGTCGTCATATCATAGGTCTGTTACAAAAAAGGGCAATATCTCGCTTGTGAATGCTGTTGTTAGGCAAAGCTATAGTTCCATCGGGAAATTACATGGCGCCCTATGAGTTCGAAGTATCAAAATAATTACTGTCATGGTAGGCGGGAAATGATTAGAAAACATTAGAACGTTACTTTTAGATATAGATGCATATCACAGCCGTCTGAGCATCTATTCTATAAAAAAACAGAAAAAGAATCTTCAAAGAAATGAATGACACCACCTGATGATGGCAGCTCTCTCCGAGTTTGAGATCGAACTTTTGAAAATGCGAGATCACTATAGCTGCTAGAGCTAGAGGCCATGGAATCAGACCCATCCTATGTAGAGCGTGTAATTCCCTGGCTCTAAAACATCACACCCGAAATGTTGTCTGTATCGCCAGCCTTCTAATCATAACACATCAAGTGCTATCTTGGATTTGGCGTGAAGAGAGCGGTGGGAGAGTGCATAATGGTAGTCGACAATTAAAACCCCCGAGGAAGCTGATCACACACGAGCCATCTCGGTCAATGACAGACGATGCAGTCCCATATAGGAGAAAGAGAGAGCTGCTTTCTTTTGAAATCCCGCTCAGCAGTTGCTCAGCTAGATTAGCTCTACTTTGGTGGCAGTTGTTGGATTGTGGTCCTGAAAGAGTTAATAAGAACCAATTTGGTTGTGTACGCCATTGACCTAATCACGCCTTAAGCGCTCACGATTGAAGAGATCGCTGACCGTTTGTTGCCGATGTGTATCCTCCCACAGCCCCTTTATTCATTAGTCTTTAGCATTAGTCTAGTTCCAAGACGTTGCTTTCTTCTGTCGTTATTACGACAACAACAACAACAATAACAAGAACAACAAGAAACTCAATGAACACATTTTCTGGCTCTCTCCCCTCCCCCCCCCCCCTCCCTCAAAGGTGTAATAGTATAGCCTTTGTAATTAACTCCTGACAGGGAATAGACTATACGATACATCAGGTGACGCAGATATCGAAAGATCGTCATTAGATTTAAACCTTGCTCCGTCGTTTATCGTTCTGATAATTATGAAAGGTCTCCTTACGAAAGGTCACCGCATATAAGCACCAGGATAATGGAGGCTTGTACGCGGTAATGAGACGTGTCGATCTCATATTCATATCTGCTAGACAAGCTCTTTAATGCTGACATTGTGATCAAATTTGTACTCACAAATGATAGAAAAGACTCATTGTACAAGCGTTGAATTACTCACATCCCACGGTCAGACGGTTTGACAAAATTGAAATGTATGTGAGTTGTTTGTTTGTTTGTTTGGGGTTTTTTTGTCCATGGAGTGACGTGAACGACAAGCAAACCTCCTGTCTTATATTAGTCCCTTTATACATTCTTCGTGTTACTTTTTTCACAGAATTTACCACTTACCTCGAATAGAATGAAGAATGTAATATGAGTTTGAGTTTGGTTTGGTATAACTTATGCATTCAATTAAGTACAGAGTCGGCATAATTTTCAAAAATACAAAGAATAACAAATGCAACGATTAAATTAACGATTTTAAAACTTTACACGAAAAGATAAGCGTGAGTAATGGTCCTATTGTGCAATGAACTTACATAGAACTTGTAAATAAGGTAAATATAAAAACATAGTAGACATTTTTGCAGTGAATACGAGAGATAATTGTATATTGTCACAGTGTGTAACCACGTGAACTAGCTCATTACTCTAGATTACGCTGTTTGCCCAAAATGAAATATATCGGCGGAGATGGAGTAACGTAGAAGTCATAAGTACATTAATTGGGGTGAAATCACATAATCACGATAATCAAACCATACATTCATATGTAATATATGATAATCCTCTGAGCTCAGAACTTGAAAATACCTTCCGAATTAAATCATTCTATTTCATGCACCATACTAACAACTGTCTAATTCCTGAAACGAATAATTTCCAATGTCACCCTTTGTGGCTTATGAAACTAACTGAGTTATCGCGTGATATAATTCGTACAACATTGACCTCTAGGACGGCGTGGGAATGTGGCTTGCAACAGCAAGTCATATTCTTGAACACAAATGTTGATTCAGGGTTCGGTTAGGTCCATTTCACAATTGTGGTTCCGGTTTATCAAATGAAGGGAAACTATGTGCTGACTTTGCTTCGCGAATCAGCGCTCTCCGTACGTGCGACGACAGCCTTGTGTTCTAATTGGAGGTGGTGTTCACGGGTTGTTTTGAGGATGTGTCGGGGCAGTAACGACGTCCTTCTGCGCGGCGACGCGAAGTCCGGCCGACCGCGGTTCAGCGAAGGCGACGGATCCAGCCCCATGTAATCGGCGTTGTTGTATCAGATGGGAGGGGTGTGTCTCGAACTCATCGAGGGAAGTCCGGGCAAAGAACCTGGCAGCGGCTGAACAAGAGACACATGCGAGTCTCGACCCGGTGATTGTGTGAGCTTCCAGATTTTGTCCATGTAGACGAAGCTCCACAATATAGACGAAGCTCCACAATACACTTAACAGCCGTCTGGAAGGACATGTTATAAACGACATCTAACAGGACAACTGTCTTGCAATATCAATCTTTATAGCACATCTATCTCATCTATCACCAAATCACTAGCATTAGTGTCTTATAAACGCACTCAAACATCCATTTATCTAATAAATACAATAAACCTCACAGAAACTTCTCAAATACACCCTAATCTCAGGATATACAACAAACAACTGAGTCTTAAACACCCTCATCATTACAATTCACGACGCGGAAACATGCTTCCACATATTACACTCTACACTTCAACTTCAACTATCAAAATTACTCTGTTACAACATATATCTTCAACTTTCATCATATCGGGCTCCAATGCAACAAGGGACCCTATATCAAATTTCTCAAATCAAATTATACTATATCTGTATCACAACCGCAATTAATGAGTGAGGACTTCTAAACTGTCCTGATTCCAGTAAATATTGGGTATGGCTTGACGCCAGAATAAAATAAGCAGTGCCATATCAATTAATATATGGGCAAACTCAAACTGTTATTGACATTACAAAATTAATAAAACCTGGACTTACAGTTGGGCCTTGGACACACCAGTTCAGTCATCAATGCTTGGCGAGGTAGCGTCTGTTCTGTATTCTGGTAAGACAGGGTGAGGCAGCTTCACTGTCTTGTGGTTCTGCCTTTATACACTAACTTAGCTTAAGTGTGCATCTCTAGCTCGCACTGGGTGATAAGAACAATAGTTGTCGAACACCTGTGGGATTCCACCCACCTTACAAATAAATTCCTATTCAAATCAACTCGCTCTCCGACTGAAGGGGTATTTAGATAAGATTTTGATTAACTCCTTACACACACATATATATATATATACATGTATATATATATACATATACGTATATTCAATTTCAATTTATTTTCATATTTTTCGATGAAAAAATACATCAAATATAACAAAATTAAATGAAAGACATGATATTCAGCTAGGAGACATACATATAATATTGCAAATATATAAAACATATAGTGGTCGATCTATGAAAGTTGGAATCTGAGAATGAATGCTAAAGAAATGAAGGAACCTACTTAAAAGCGAGATGGTTGAGCGTTGGTCTCAGTTAAAATCGAGCTAAAGATTGAGATGAGGAGCACGGGTACAACAAATGACCGACACAAAGAGAAAAGAAAATAAACTATACAAATATACAGGGATATAAAGCAAATTCCTCTCTAATGCAGGTTTCTGGGACGGATAAGCCACATGCTGTAAGCGGATGAACCATTGTCGTTCTGGCAATAATGACAATATGAGTCAATGTATAATAACAATGGTAAGGTTTAGACAATACATGTATATTTCTTTTTTCACAAACACTGATTACTCGGGGCTTACAGCCTAACAAGCTTGCTTTCATGTAGGTCCCGTCATACTTTTCTTTGATCAACCCCATCTCGATTTCGATTTTGACCAGTTATCATTACATATAATTACTGTGTTATCACCATGTATATTGTTTGTGTTTTGCACATTGCTTACAAGGTGAAAGAACTTGTGTGATTTCTGTTATAATGTCCACAAATGAGAAGTGTGGAAATAAAATGAATTGAATTGAATTGAATATGAAAAATACATTGCTTGTATTGAGAAAGGAACACATGCACCTGCAAATCAAGAAGAAAAAAAGGCATTCAACAACCAGTTGCAATGCAGTCAAAATTAAAATACCAGCTGTTACCGCCCCCCCCCCCCCAATGTCTTTAGAGGAGGGAGAATATACATGAACACTGTAACAGAATTTGAGAGCGCAAACAGCTGGGCTCAAATCTGGTTTAACATGACAACAACCATGGAGTACGGTACAGCGGGATAGTCCTGAACAACACACAACAGAATTTTAATTAGCTGAATTGATGTAGTTATTCATTAGATACTGTCTTGATTTGCATTTAAATGATGATAGTGATGAACAACCTGTGAGTTCGGGAGGGAGATCGTTCCAGTATTTCTGCCCCGCATACATAATTGTTTTCATCGCGAAAATTGTGCGAGTATGTGGAAGGTGATAAGCGTCTTGTTGGCGGGTGGGATAATTGTGAACTGAGTAGTTTCTTTTGAACATGTGAAGAAAAACATCAGGAAGATCATTCGTGGAATATCTATACATGAAAATACCTAGATTATAATCGAACAAATCAATCAATTTCAA
Organism: Diadema antillarum; assembly: GCF_040938485.1. Classification (NCBI taxonomy): domain Eukaryota; kingdom Metazoa; phylum Echinodermata; class Echinoidea; order Diadematoida; family Diadematidae; genus Diadema; species Diadema antillarum. The sequence goes on along the minus strand of NW_027272292.1, from coordinate 64,888 downwards.
AATTTTATTCTTGAGAAAAAAAAATCATTTGTATGAGATAAATACCCGGCGTTATTGACTATTCTGATGGCGCGTTGTTGAAGAAGGAATAGCGAATCAAGCACAAATCTGGACGAATTACCCCATGCTACAATTCCATAGTTGAGGTAAGGTGAAATCATTGTTGAGTATGTAATTTGTAATATATGTATGGGGAAATGGTATTTTAGCTTGTTTAAAATTTCCATGTTTCTGGACAAATTTTTACTTAAATAGTTAATGTGGGTTTTCCATGATAGATCGCTATCAATGTAAAGTTCGATAAACTTGATACTATCAACCTGGTTTAAATTGATTCCATTAATCTTAACATAATCAGGAATAGAGTGCAGAGAATTGCTGAACAGCATATAATGCGTCTTATCAATATCAAGTGATAACTTATTTGGATACAGGACTGGACAAGTTTCAGTTCATTGTTTAACGTAATGTATAAGCGTGTTGGAGTTACTTGAAAGATATAAATTCCTGTCATCAGCAAAACAGATGAAAGAAAGAAAGAACATATGTAAAGAATGGGGAACATAACTTTATTGAATGCCGATTAAGTGTATCAAGGCATAAATAGTTGAACAACACTATGTTTTGGGAGGGGGAGTTTTCACTACATAAAAAAAGTAGAAAAAAAAACATATCGACTGGACAATGAAGTATCTTCTCATTAGTTTTACCCGCAAGCCAAGAATAAGACGTCGAAACGATATAGAGACGTTTTATAAATTACCCTAATACAGCTTATGTATACAGGTACATTATTTTCTACATAGTATCACTTAAATTGCCAGCAATTTATTTGAATGACGGGAACTACTAATCTCAATTAATGAAATCAAAAGGAAGAAAGACAGAAACAACAAAATCAATCCAGATCTCATAGTCAAGTGAACTAATGAGCTGACTGGCAATTATACTAATGTGAAACCAACTGACCGGCTTGCAAGCTGTGACACAAGTGTACAAAATTAATACAGACATGTTGGAGAGCTTTGTGTGGAGAACGTGTGTGTTGCTAGGTAGTTTAATCATCTAATTGATGGCTAAAGTAAGACATGGTCGCAGCGCGTAATCACGATATTCTGCCAGAAATCATGGCAACGCTGAAAATAAAGATGACTTATAGCACAGCAGTCGCCGTAATGAACTACACTTGTATCTCACCAGAATAAAGAAGACACGGTGTTAAGCTAAAGTTAAGTAAAGACTTAATTTTTGGTCATCGGTAATTCGTATACTATCAAGTAAATGATTGTTGTCAATTTGAAACGAAGAGTTCATGCACCTTCTTGGATGGGACATCTATCAAAATTACATTTTCAAAACAAGGCAAGTGCCAAATTGTGTCTCGCCTATTCGCGTAGAAGAAATTAATGTTTTTCTAACTCCCGGAAGTTCATTGACCAGCTTATGACCTTTGACCTTGTGATGACCTTAACTCCCCAAGGGACATCTAAAGCCCGCCGCACACTACACGATTTTGCCCCGATTCACCGGTCTTAAGACCTTAAGACTAGAAGTGTGACGTCAGAGTCTTGCCATTTTCTAGTCGTACGACTGGGTCTTAGCGCCAGTCGTAGAGATTTGACATGTTCAATCTCTACGACCAGTCGTGAGCTTTCAGCCATTCACAATGCAGCAAAATGCAAACGCACGCAGTGCGCACTGCGCGCGCTTTACAGTCGGGTCGTATAGTGTGCGGTGTCCGGTCGTACGACTGGTCTTAAGACCCAGCTTGGCTGAAGACTTTAAGACCAGTCTGATCGTGTAGTGTGCGGTGGCCTTTACATCCAAGTTTGGTCACAAACGGACAAAGGGATCAAAAGCTATATGAGCCATAATCGAAACGCGCCGTAAAAACTTTACTTCGGGCCCTAAAAGTTCGTTGACCCCTGTCTGTAACCTTTGACCTTGTGGTGACCTTCAACTCCCCAAGGGACATCTAACGTCCAAGTTTGGTCACAAACGGACAAAGGGATCAAAAGTTATATGAGCCATAATCGAAACGCGCCGTAAAAACTTTACTTCGGGCCCTAAAAGTTCGTTGACCCCTGTCTGTAACCTTTTACCTTGTAGTGACCTTCAACTCCCCAAGGGACATCTACCATCCAAGTTTGGTCACAAATGGACATATTCACCAAAAGTTATGAGCCATAATAGAAACGCGCCGTAAAAACTTAACATTGGGCCCTGAAGTTCATTGACCTCTGCCTGTGACCTTTGACCTTTAGGTGACCTTCATGTTTGGTAAAATGTGTAACTTTGTATAACCACTCTTCCCTCCAAGTTTGATTGAAATTGAAGTCCTTAGTAAAAAGTTATTCAAGTTTTTGAAGCGTTACGGACTGACGACGGACGGACGGACGACGGACGATCCCTTAAGCCCGCCGCACACTACACGATTTTGCCCCGATCCACCGGTCTTAAGACCTTAAGACTAGAAGTGTGACGTCACAGTCTTGCCATTTTCTAGTCGTACGACTGGGTCTTAGCGCCAGTCGTAGAGATTTGACATGTTGAATTTCTACCGACAGCTGGTCGTGGGCTTTCAGCCATATACAATGCAGTAAAATGCAAGCGCACGCATGTGCGCACTGCGCGCGCTTTACAGTCGGGTCGTATAGTGTGCGGTGTCCGGTCGTACGACTGGTCTTAAGACCCAGCTTGGCTTAAAACTTTAAGACCAGTCTGATCGTGTAGTGTGCGGTGGCCTTTAGTCTCCCCACACCTCCGGTGGGCTCGACAAAAAAATCAACGAAATATTATATTCCTGCTCTGCCAAAGGAATAGTTATCATACATATGTCCCTAAAATTTCCTGCTTCTTACAATACTGCATCCCCTATATTCCACATTTTGATTATATTTTCACTATCTTATTATGACAACATATATTACTGCTCTATGGGGATTTTTTTTTGAAATTTCCTTCACTAAATGAATATATTTTTTTCCATACCATTCTTCGCACAAACATCTTCCCTTTACACAAGTAATACTTATTATCCCTTCCTATTGTAATTCTTAATTTCTTACTATGCCCTCAAATTTTCTAAATGAAACAATGATGTTAAAAGCTTTGATAATTTTATATCATAATTACACCCAAAAATAAAGAAATATTCCTACTACTGTTCAAAATATGTAATAATAAAAGAGTCTCCATCCCATTCTAATCTCACATATAAAAGTCACTTTAACCATATGTTTCTTTTGGTCTTAACAAGTAATTCAAAATTTGTCATTCTGAGGCCACCCTCACTAAAATCCTGATAACAAATAAACCTCTACATTAAATTTTTACCATTCCATAAAATTTCAGTGTATACATACATATATATATATATATATATATATATATATATATATATTAATATCTTCCACTACCCACTTTTCAGTTTAGACAAAGACGGTTAAATCTCTTTGCCTCCACCTCGCAAAAGTCTTTTAATTTTACACAATAAATCTATTTATCTATTCATATACGTCAATCCTTCTCTGATGTTAACATCCAATGAAAAATGCACCCCTAAAATGTTTTCTTCAGTAACCATATTTACCATGGGTAATCTTGTAGAGCCCCCCCCCCCCCTCTCCTTTTTCCTTTCCTATCCTCCATACATTTTACATATTTACCTTCATACCACTTAACTCATAAAAATCCATAAATGTTTCCTGTATTCTAATAATCGATGACTTATTTCTGATAAATAAAATCATATCATCAGCTATATCAAACTTGCCGAACCTCAAAATTATCAAACTGAAGTCCTCTACTTGCATCATCCTTTCTCACAGCCTGTGGTAAAGTTTCGATTACAAAAAAAACAAACAAACAAACAAACAAATACGGTGACAGTGAGTCACCCTGCCTCACCCCTCGTTTGATATCGAAATAACCTGTCGAAACCCCTCCATTTATAACACAACTACTAATTCCATAGTTTTCACCAAGGAATAAAACGACTTACCAAACTCAGATAATTTTAATGCCTTGAATAGAAATTTGTGTTAAACTGAATCAAATGCTTTTTCATAATCAACTGCTATCAAACACGCCTCTTACTCATGCTAATTATTTAAAAAAATCATGTTATCTATAAGAAACGCAAAGCCTCTAAGTTTGGTTTAACTTTACCCCCACTTACATGGTATGTAATACACCTGTTTTCTATACAACTCACTTGATCTAAATGGACAATTTCATATGAAACTCCCTTTATTCACTTTGCCATTATTTTAGAAAGCATCTTGTAATCGGTATTTCACAAAGTAATCGGCCTAGAATTTTGTATGATATGATGGATCTTTGCCCCCCTTTTCAATCAAAGGTGTTCCACCTTGTTTTGAGATGCTGCTAAGCAACCTTCCTAGAACGCTTCATCAAAAATTTTAACCAATAAACTTCCTATCTGGGGGCAAAATGTAAGATTTTTTTTTTTTTGTCCTCAATTTGAGGGACTTTATTCAAATCAATTATTCAGAATCATGCATAAGTCAATACAAGCATAAGACAATTGTAGTCATAGTTCAATTTACATCAAATGAAAATTCGGTATATAACGGATTTTATCATCGATTTCTCGAATACTTCTTTTCTTAGAGATATCATTGCAATATAACAGAAACTCATATTTGAATTCTTTTACAATAAAGGATACAGTAAATCGCTGATTTCTGTATTCTTCCATGAGATATACCTTATAAATTGCATATTCCATAAAATTGATTATTGCGTTGGTAAAGAAATAATCTTTCTCACAAATTTCATACCCAATTACTATGATTTTCCCATGTATGATAATGTTTTTTCTTGAACATTCAAAAATAAGGTCACTGATCCTTGCCCAGATGTTTCTTATTCTCGGACAATATAACAAATTGTGCATTAATGATTCATTTTCATTACAGAATTTGCACTGTGCATTTGTGGTAATTTTCCATTTCAATAGATTATCCTTAAAAGGTACAATATTGTTTATCACTTTGAAATTAAACTGTTTTATCTTGTTGAGTTTCACTTTCAACAGTTTAAAAGCAAATACTGACTCCCAATCAAATGTATAAGGCAGGTCGAGTTTACGTTGCCAAATGATGATCATATCTGGTTCTGAAACCTTCTTTTCTCTTAAACTGGTATAATACATTTTAGCTTTTTTGCTAAGGATATCAGAAACATTACTTCTTGACACTTCAAACATCTGTTGACTATCCATTTCATGCTCAATTTTTTGATTACGTAGTTTATGCAACCAAAAATGAGGGAAGGCGTGTTTCAATTTTTGATACTGAAAAGAAACAAGTAAATTATCAGTCTGCAGACTATTATTAACTTGGGTTTGATCAACCCAAGATCCATTTACTATTACATCAGACACTACATTTATACCATTACTACTCCAATTTTGAAAATAAAGCATTTCTTTTCCAAATTTGATATTACTGTTAAGCCATAAAAATTCCTCGCCAACATCTCTAACTCGCAACAGATCCACATATCGTATTTCTGCCCAATAGATCAATAGATCTCTATAAAATGATGGGATCTTATATTTCTTACATAAACAAAACATATCTTTTATGGAACAATTTATCACAAAACATGTGGGAGGTGTTGCAACTTTTTGCAGCCAGAAGCTAGCAATATTTTTCCAGGGGCGCGGATGATTATCGATAAGTTTGGACAGCCATGACAATCTGAGTGCTTTTATTTTTGACTCAATGTCTACCATATCAAGACCCCCAGCTTTTGGATTATTAATTAGTACACTTCTCTTCACTTTTTCTCTTTTAGAATTCCAAAGGAATGCAAACAAAATCTTATTAATATCAATTATACAGCTTGGAGGAATCGTAAACACTGTTGCTACATAAATTATTTGCGAAATTAATAACGACTTAATGATTGTTATCTTACCATAATATGTTAAATTTCTCATTTTCCACATATTGATTATGCGTTTCATTTTTTCAATCTTCCTGGACCAATTCAAATATTCAAAATTTTCACCATGAATATTCAAAAACACTCCAAGATACTTGACCGGTTCCTCAGACCATTGTAAACCATCAATACAGTCATCACAGTTTCCATTTAAACATATAGCTTGTGTTTTTATATAATTCAATTTTGGACCAGCATATGCACCAAACGCTTCAATTTCTTTCATCGCTTCATTTCCCGATTGGATAGAATCAACAAAAAGCGTTGTATCGTCCGCCAATTGAGATATTTTGATTTCTTTTAAATTTGACTGCTCACATTGAGGAATACATATACCTTTGATGTTATCATTATTTCGTACCTTCATTGCAAGTACTTCAACAACTAAAAGGAACAGCAATGCAGAAAGAGGACAGCCCTGGCGAACCCCTTTAGTAATTGGAAACGTTCTGGACAACCAACCATTGTTCAAAACCTTACAATCTGCATTCTTGTAAATAGCTCTGATCCACTGAATAAACGATTTTCCGAAATTATACCGTTTCAAAACTTCAAACAGAAAATCATGATCGACATTATCAAAAGCTTTCTTAAAATCAAGAAAAATAAAAATACTCGGTAAGTTTGTCTGTGAACAAAAGTCTAATAAATCCTGTACAAGTCTTATATTTTCTACAGCTGATCTTTTCTTAATAAAACCCATTTGATCAAAAGAAATTAGTTTCGGAATTACATTTTGTAAACGTTTCGTTCCTTGTAGCTATTTTATAATCAATATTCAACAAAGATATTGGGCGCCAATTATCAAGTTTTCGTTTATCATCCTTCTTAAACAACAATGTTAATACAGAGTGTCTTTGGCTATCAGATAATGTACCATTTCTATACCCTGTATTCAGGCTGTCTAACAATAAATCTTTGATATAATCCCAAAAAATCTTATAAAATCCAGCACTTAAGCCATCACTGCCGGGGGATTTGTTATTTTCCATCGATATCAAGGCTTCAAAGCATTCTTTTTCTGTAAGGATTCCCTCACAACTTAAACTGTCATTCTCTTCCAAAGTAACAAAATTCAAATTTTGCAGATATTCACAAGAATTATGTAACTTGTCTGAGTGGTATAATTTGCTGTAATATAAATAAATCTCTTCTAAAATACATTTCTCATCAACAATAACTTTGTCTTTCTTCAAAACAGCAGTAATCTCCTTTCTCTTTGCATTCTGCGTTTCTAACCTCAGAAAATATTTCGTTGATTTTTCTCCTTCTTCAATCCATTTCTCTCTGGATCGAACAAAAATACCTTTACATTTATTTCTATATATTTTTTCTAATTTCATTTTAATTCTTCTTAGTTCTTGTATATTTATCTCTGTAGGGTCTTCATCAACTTTTTTTTCAATCATATTCAAATCTTGTTGAAGTTTAACTAAATACTGATTTCTTATTTTTTGCTTATATTTTGCATATTTTTGCGAAAATTCCCTTATCTTAATCTTACACATCTCCCATTTCAGTTGCGAATCAAAATTTTGATATTCAAAACGCATCTTACCAATCATATTTATTATACGTTCCCTATACAGTTTATCTAACAATAAAGAATTATTCAATTTCCAATAACCTCTTCCCCGTGTAGTATCACAAATCTTAATTTTCAATGAAATGGCGTTATGATCACAACGAACAGATGGTCTGATATCAGTATTCTGAACAACACATCGTAAAGATGACGAAATAAGCCAATAATCTAATCTTGAAAACAGACCGAGCGATAATTGACGCCATTTCAATTGTTTCTTAATTGGATGAACCAATCGCCAAATATCTATCAAATCCAGTATTTTAATAAATTTTAGAAACCATTTTTTGGGTTTATACGGATGGGATATACCTTGCGTATCTAACTGTCCATGTTGAACACAATTCCAATCCCCACCAAATATCAGTTTATTTTTCGAAATATCTAAAACATTAACCCAGGAAGTTAAACCTTTGTAAAATATGTCTTTATCAGACGTTTTCGTTGGTGAATACACATTGATAATACAATATTCATCTTTCTCTGCAAAAAGTTTAAGAGCCAAAGCTCTGCCATCGCCTTTCACAACAACTGATATAATATCTACCGAAAGTTTGGAATTAATCAAAATTGCCACACCTTTCGAATGGTTTGTACCATTATCAAAGTAACAGGCACCTTTCCACTCTGATTTTATTACGTTTTCCATATCTTTCGTCCAAAAAGTCTCTTGCAACAGTATAATGTCAGCTTTTTGATTAATCATCCAAAGAAATATTTCTTTTCTCTTCTCTCTGTTTCTTAATCCTCTCACATTAAGAGATATAATATGAATCAGATTCTCACCAGTGAACATTAAACGTTGATATTTCACGTGTTTTGTCCTCCTGTGACAAACTACGCTGACAATTACAAACTACGTCATGCATCGAGAACTCCCTGCGTGATATGTGTTCCGTGCATAAAACGCGCTGATTTTTAGTGAACATGTGAAAGCCAATAGATGTGGCAAAAACATCCATACACAAATAGCCAGATCCTTCACCTACTGCGTGAGGGGTGATGCAAAATAGGAATGTATGTGCACCTGATCCATACCGAGTTAAATCACTTCCTTGCGGAATGCGTGTGTAGCTAAGCAACGCTACATAAAAGACGTCAACAATGTAATGCTCCGTTTTTCCGCAGTATTCATGTTGATTATAAGTAAATGGTATCGGTATGCTATGATCAACACTAGTTCTTACTGTTATAATATTCTCGAGATATACAAAAAATGATTTGTTTTCTCCTCGATATAAGTCCGTTAAAATATTAACCGTGATTTTGTATACAAAAGTAGGCATTTCAAATTGACGTATTGCAAGAAACTGTACTATTTGACCACAATCAATATTATGGCGACATGTTTGTTCATTCCTTTTTCTCACTTGGGTTATCTTTTCCACTGATTTTACTTCACCTGTTGACATAACACTCACATTGTTTTTCTTTTCCAGTGATTTAATTTCCTTTGGTTGCGTTTCTATTTCTGTCATCAAAATCACTTTCTTTTCCATTCCATTGGTATTATTTCACTTGGTTTTTGTTTCATCATTGAATTCATTTTCTCTCTTCTCGCTTCTTACGTTTCCTTTTCTTGGCGCCTTTATCTTGTTTAGGGGGGGGGGGTTGGTGTTTCTGGAGACAGGGGAGATGGGGTAGCTTCGTCGCTGTCGCTCCCTGTGGATGTTGCATCGTTATCTCCCGAGTCTTCTACATCGCTTTCTTTTGCCTGTGTTTGGTTACTTTCCTGTTGGGTGGTCTGCTTCGCATGACGAAGAAACTCTGAAATGTCGACTTGTCGTGGTCTTCTCGTCTCTCGAGTTGCCTCCTTGTCGACTGCCCTCCTGGTATGCTTAGAGATCGCACCTGTGGATGGATTGGCTGGAGCCGATGAGTCGTCACGCATGGTGTCAGATGTGGCTGCCTGATCGATGGACGATGAGCTGCGAGGTGTGTTCTCACTGTCACGGTCACGGATCCCGGCAGAAGCACTTTGATGCGCGTTACGTAACTCCTCAGTGATCGGCATGGGACAGGTGCTACTCATTATTATGGCCTGATTTCAGACATGTTCTGCATTTCACTGGATTCTGGCATTGAGGTGCTGAATGACCGTCTGCAAGACACTTTGAACATTTTGAAGTTGACTGTGGTTGACCGATGTGAAAAAGCTTGGCGTGAAACATGTTGCCAACAGTCACTTGTCTGGGTAGTGGCTGGGATGGGGGTTCAATGAAGCACACACGGTCACCGTTCAGGCAGCTAGTAAGCTGCCCGTTCACACGTAACTTTTGCCTCACTATTTCCCCACGTACTTGACATTTACGTTTGGACAGTGTCTGTGATATGAGTTCGTCACTAACTGACAAGGGGACATCTCTGATTGTCACACGGGTCAGATGTTCATTTTTCGCTTGTGTGAACGGGTTAGTGTCATATACTGGTACAGTGGCACCCCGTATTTCAAGTCCTTTGGTTATCACTTTCACACGACTGTCATGAGAGTTAAGGTAGATACGCCACAATCCACCAATTCTTTGTACTCCTGTTATTTCATCACTCTGCACAGATTTGGTTAGGCAGATATAAAGTTGCTCACCTGAAATTGGCGCCACTCCTTTGGGTATGTCCCGAGTTTGCAAGAAAACGGGTTTAGGCCCTTGGAACATGTCGGAGTTTGAAGCCGCTTGAGCATACATCATGATGAAAACAGGTAGAGAGGCAAAGAACCAAGCACCATGGGCGTATTCCAATAAGTCTCGATTTCTTTGGTTGAAATGTCAAACAATCCTCACAAAACTGTTGTTTGTTCCTGAACACGATAGAATTCTCCAAATTAAAATCCGATGGTAAGTATTTCTACAGATTTAGGACGATTTTGTTGAACAAAGTTCGAAGAGAGTGAAAAAAGCGTCGTAACACTCCAAGCGCCCTCTCTCGTCCCGCAAAATGTAAGATAAAATTCAACAGTGAAACCATCATTCCTATCATAATTTATAGTGGTTTATTTAATTTCACCTTTTTTAACGATTCCCAACATTTTTCTTTAGTAACTTCCCCTTCACAATAAATCTTACTTTTATCACTTGATGGAGGGATGAAATTAAAAAAAAAAATTATATATATATATATATATATATATATATATAACCCTTTAAGAACCATAAACACCCATCATTATCTTTCACTCCCTGATCAATCTTTGATTATATTCAATTATGGAGCTAACAGAATCATTACACCCCATCCCCCTCCCAATGATTTGACCCATGACTAAAAAATTTTAGATCCTCCCCAGTCTCTTTCCCACTCTTCCTCAATATCAGGAGTGCTGTAAATTCCCTGTAACATAGCTTCATCCCACTTTCTCATCTTAACCCTGTCAAAAATCACTTTCCTCTTTACTTTATCCCGTATACCCCTAAAATTAAGTGAAATCAAATTCAAACCCGTCATAATGTATGATGATTTGTATCTAATAAACTGAGACTAAGAACCCTATACTTCTATTCTCAACACTAAACATGAAATTTTATGTAAGCTATATATATGAGTTACGTAGAAAAAAAAATTTCTTAACATAATGCAATCCACCTGATTAGCTCAGTTACTGGCTGCTTCCAAGTTGCCTACTAAAGGCAACCCGAAAACAAACAGCAACAGAGTGACATGGCATACATGAATCCTCATGAATCATTGCAAGAACCAAATCACCCCCACATCCTAATACCACCCATAAAACAACGAAAATGTTAACAAATTTCTAATTTGAAATAAAGAGTCTAATATGCTGGTTCTCTAATGTAAACAAATTTATAGATGCAGCTGCAACCTCCCAGCAGAGAAATCCTCATTGAGCATGCAATGTATTATTATTTATTATGATTATACCCAAAAAAAACACACATGTAAGTACACTCAACACACCCTCACACACACACACACACACGCACACACACACACACACACACACACACACACACACACTTATATATACAATGTACTCACATATTACGTGGCAAGCAAGCGTTTAATTCACAATTCAGAGTATGTCCCATTCGTAAAAATTCTGAAGAAATGAGTTGATCGTTCGTATCATCTGAAATGAAAACTGTGTTACGGACTTACACATTGTTTGGTGTCGAGTAACGTTTTCATCAAAATGAGCATGGCTTTTCTCCCAGCTAATGAGATTCATTACAAGTAAATATCATTTTGTATGCCCTGTAAAGATTCCTTATGATTATAATGAGTCAATCCAAAGGCCTAGTCATCTGATAGCATATTGCATTACTTAATATGTATGCTTATGAACATACGTTGCAAAGTAATCTTTTGGATAATCAAATGTATTTACAGAAAAGTTTCAAGTTCTAAACCACTGTTTAACTTACGTGCATTTCATCTGCGTAAAATTAGGTGATCCTGATTATTCAAGTAATAAGCCTCCTGTCCTGAGCGGCTGGAACTCCAGACTGGCCTTACAACTTTCTTACACAGTATGTACAGCCTGTATGTATTTCAATATTCCTTAACCCACCGAGAAGGAGCTTCGGAAAGTAGATCTAATCATGATATACAGATATAGACAGTTCCGACCTAGCAGAACACCCGCCTTTATTAAAGTGTGGTGTCCCAGTTGCACACGCCTATGGTGAATGCATGATATATTTTGCAACGGGCTCAAGCCGGTCCCCACGTATATATCATGCATTCGCCATATGCGTGAGAGCATGGGACACTGCAATATCTGGCTAATTTTCTTGATAGGTCGGATCGGTCTATAAGGAAATGGGTAGGTGTCGAGAGGGATAAAGTGGTTTTTTTTTAAAGATTTCAGCACATATTCTCTTCCGATAAATCTCCTACTAGTATTTGATCTGCCAACACGTACTATAAAATACAGTGTATTAAAAAAAGATAAATCATGAATCATTGGATCGGCAAAATTTACACAGAGTGGATACACTATTCCGCTTTGCAAATTTAGATTAGGCCTACTTTAATATCTATGTGGTGGTTTTTTTTTTTGGTATGTATGTGTGTTTGTGTATGTATATTTCTCTACTTAGCCATTACATGAGTGAACTTGGATTTGAAATTCAAAAGCTAACCTTTGTTACATCTTGATATATTGCCGTTTGAGCAATGTAAATGGTTTTGCATGGTATACTATGCATTGTGTTGTCTTACACTTGGGGTCTCCCTTTTTGCCGAGTTGAGGATTCATTGTTATCATCTTTGACATATGAATTCGCAAAATTCTATGATCAGAATTTAAATAAAGTACTTAGATCTAATTCTTGTAGTTGATTGTATTTATTCACTACCCTCGTACGTTTTCTAACCGTAAGTAATTGAGATGACACGTGGGCGTAATGGGCATCATCAAGTATCAATGTCGGCTATATCATTGAATCAGTTTTGGCACAGACAGCTTGCGATTACGTCGTTAGTCCTTCCATTGGACGCCACTCCTACCTATGCCTAATAACTGTAATGTCACCTATTATGTGGCATATTACTTATTATCACGGATGGCATTCGTCAGTACTTGAACAAATCCAATTACCGCAGATATCTTCATCGTGTCACCGATGTTCCCGACAACGGCAACAAAAATGCACACACTTTGATCTAATGTTGATAACCGAACTTATTTCATATTTCTGTTCACATGTTCCAAAATATAAACCTACAATGGACAGGTCTAATATTGGGTATTCAGATTTTATGCATGCTTCTGTCACTATTGTTTCCCGGAGTTACACGGGGTTTGCCCGACATGGCGGCAGTTGATTCGTGTAAACACAATTCGGCATATTGTGATGTGATTATCAGGTCCACCTTGATTGCGTGACTCGTCGCTGGGACACAGGTGGGGAAGGCATCCACGGAGTTGACTAATTGGTAGACCAGGGCCCTGTTGCATAAAAAGATGCAATCAAACATAAGTCAGAAAATCAAACATAAGTCAGGTATTTAGCCAATCAGAATGGAATACTCACATACTTTATGTTTGATTTTCTGACTTTTGATCTGAACTCTTATGCTTATACTTAAACTTATGCTCTTATACTTTAAGAATTTCAGGGTACGCCTGATCCTGATATAATGAAACTTCATCCGCATAACTGATAATGTCGTATAGTACTCAGTTCAAATTTAAAGATTACGCACATTATTTTACTCTTCCTTATTTGATATCAGAAATCAAGTGCTTGTTTGTCGCCGCCTCCATTTTACTTTGATCTATAGGTATGTATTACTCTTTAAAAAATGGAATCAAATAAATGATATGGTCTAGTGATTCTGGCAAATTTCTTAAGGACTTTATCGGATCTAAAATTATAACAAAATAGCATCATATGCCTAGGCATATCATTTTTTTTTTGGACAGAAGATGAGCACGCGGTGCTGAAATGCAGGACATCACGTCAAATTATACACGTCCCAGGTAATTCACAGAATGTTATTGGTGTTTATACATCTGTTTCAAAAATTGATATATTTCGGCAGTTGTTTAAGTTATTATATTCAGTAATATTTGAAAATGTGTTGATTTAGAAAGTGTTATATTAACTGTAGATTGATATTATACAATATATATATATATATATATATATATATATATATATATATATATGGGTGTGTGAATATGTGTGTATGTATTCATTATGTGCAATGCATATAGACATAATATATGAATATAACTAATGCCTTTGCATATAATGATATTTTGTTTGTAATTATTATGCTTAGAATGATGGTAAAGTATGATAGTATAGATAATGTCCCCCACCTGAGGTTGTGTAAAAATTCATATTGTCTTATAGTATTTTCATTTCTTAATATGATAGCCTCTTTATCTGTATGCACAGAATATTCCAGCATTTCCTTAAACTTTCAATATTTCGTAAACTTATCCTTAATTTTGTGTTATGATGAAATGTATGTAATCTGTAATATATCTATATGTTTCTGTTGGAAATGGAAAAATAAATGAATGAATGGATGAAACTTCACCCCTATAAGCGTATTCAATTTTATGCAAGGACTGTATTCTACAGGTTACACGCTCAACGATAGACCTTGAAAGTTGATAGCCGATAATTACCACGATGCGTATACTGTAAGTGGGACAAGACTAGTGTCGGTGCAGATCGTGCCACCGAACATACTTTGCGCATCTATCATAACAGAACTCGTTTGCGACTTGATGTTTACAAACGTCCCCAAGAAATGTCTCTCAATATTATGGTGTAAGCGTTACGGTTTTTATTTCGTGCATAATGCATTGCTGTATCACTTTCATATGGCAGACATCTCTCTCTTCTCTCTCTCTCTCTCTCTCTCTCTCTCTCTCTCTCTCTCTCATTCTCTCTCTCTTACTACTGTATCTCTCGCTATCTATATCTATCTGTATATGTCTCTTTTCTCTCTTACAACCAGTTCGTATGTTTTCCGTTCGTGTTATCGCCAATTAAGAAGCAGTGCTCAGAAACAGGACGCACGATAAGAGTCCATTACAAACCCGCCGTGTTGGTCCCCCCGGGACAGGGGATACATTTCCGTTCAGGTGTGACGCTGTCATTACACATTTTGCCGCAACGTGGAAGAAATTTACGTGATATTTACGTTCGATATCTCCACTGCCCCCTCCCCAATCAGTCCACCCTACTCCCTACCCCATCATCCAAATAAAACAAAACGATACAAATCTAACAAACGGCGAACAGGGATTGCATGTATCCGGGATAACTGAGGTCCGTGAATACACTCGAAACAACGTCACAGGGATAACCCCCAACCAATATGTTGTCCCCAAAAACGGCTTGAATGAACGACAGACTTGAGAAAAACGGAACAGGTTGGACATCTTTCTAGGAAAGGAATGAGGCTGAAGAGAGACCTAACGCCCGGTGACTTAATGGCCTAATGGTTTCATTGGTTAGATCGTCAAGCAACTGCGTAATCACTGTCGCTGTATACCCTCGCTACCGTCTGGGCTACTTCCTATGTTTCGGTTGACATCACTCGGGAATCAGAATTCTAATTTATGGGAATTATCGGAGCTTCCGTTTCCTCGTTTTATCGCACTTCAAACATCGGTACACGTGTCAAGTCAAATATCAAGTTGTCAAATTATGCTTCCATTTCTTATGTGCAGTCATATATAGGTTTCCTACAGACTGGAAGCACAAAGATGGTCGTAAAGTTATGCGTTTGAGACACGTAAAATCCTTTTTGAATGGACGTCCTGTATACATGTACTCATTTGTAACATCTCGGAGAGAGCACATTTGTTTGATTCAAAGAAAATATTTTCCTGGAATCCTGTGATGTTGGATGAATATAAGACAGAGCATATCAGTTCCCCACGGATAACTTTAGTTGTTGAAATTTGACATTGAAAGCAACAAAGGATAATGATAAATATGACGTGAGGTTCGAAAAGAAAGTTCATTGAACAGAACAAATCCTTTAATTTTCTATGTTTTGAAATGGATGTGTCTATTGATTCATATGTACATGGATTTATATTAACGTATATGTTGTCATTGAATAGCGACACATAGTCTGTAGTACCATATAAAGTTATAACAATGGTTGAACAAAAGAATCTGGTGGTATGGCATTAACTTGTCGAACGTGGCCTCTTCTTCCCATCAGAGACTGTCCTACAGTTGCTTTCGTTGAAATTCAAATTAGTTTTGATTTGGACACTTTTGCGCCCAAAGTGTGCCAAAAAATGTACCCCAAAAAAAGAGAATCTATCCGTTAATTCATTTCAATCTAGAGATAAAGCTTTCCATGTTTCATATACATGATGTAATTCACTCTTATACTTGTTGAGCTGGGTTGTGAAAAGATACAGTCCATTATCTTTTGAGAACATGTGAAAGTTATTTAAACTTTCTCGTGTAAAGGAAATGATAGCTATTGAGGTGGCGCCTCAGACACACACAGTAGAATATGCTGTATGTCTTTCATTACACTGACATTTTTTGAGTTCATAAAGAAGACAATTCATACACCCACAAACACACTAACACCCATATACACACACATACAGAGGTACACAAACAGTCATACAAATGTATGTATATAGACACATTCTTACTCGCGTATACAACCGGAAACTCATGGTTCCCTACACGTTGTATCGACTCCCTATCAAAAGGGAAAAGGGAAGAATTCAATCGAAAACAATGGTTCATGACTCGATACGAACATATTGTTTCAATAGAAGTGCTTTCCAAGCAATGTTTCCTCACTATTCACCGATTCACTATTCACAGATTGTCTTCGATCGTATCAAAACGCAGCAAACCTTATCTAATCGTGCTTCTTCATCGTGCTGATTGGGATCGACTTTTTCACTTTCCTTCTTCTTATTTTTTTTTTTTGCACATTTGCCCTTTACTCGCAAATCGTATATATTTTGTATTCCGCGAGGTTGAATAAGGGAGGGGTGGCACAATGAAATATGAAATAGTAACACCACTGAAACATCCACCATAAGCAGAATGTTTCACATACCCCACAAAGTAACTTTTGTGACTTTTGAAAATATATCTGTCACACTCGAATGTGTACATAAAATAAAGTTACAATGTTCAAGTCTCATAGTTCACCTTCTAGTTTGGGGGCAAATACTGTTCTGAAAGCTAATAATGTTCTAGCGATTTAGCATGTCTCATGAAATTACCCTTAATGTAATCTTAGAATGATTTGATTCTTATTATGGGCTTTTTTCCAGTTTATTTCATTTCAAACAAACAAAAAATAGGGAATATATTATTTTTGCTTTTTTTTAATTAAACGTATTATAGTGTTTTCAAATCAGTGTGAGACTTACGAGGAGATGACATCGTCACATCGACTAATCTGCATTATATTAGTGAATGTAATTGTTTTCATTGTTCTATAGAAATTTTAAAAGATGATAATTTTATAGAGCTTTCATCGTTATCTCACCTCGGATTTAGTCTTTTATGAAAGTCAGCTGGTGTTTTAGTCATGATTTCATAAGTTTTCTTTTCCTGCAGGCCTTTGCTGGTTTGTTCCAAGAAATTGACTGAAAAGTCTACTGTTCTAAGAATTTTTACGTTCAAATTTAGTGCTGTTAATTATAAAGCATTTACAATGAAAGGGACAGGTTTAGGCCTATGTATGAATTACTTGTAGTGAACAAACAAAAAGCATCATTTTATTTTTTTATACATATTTTCATTTTTGGTGCGTTTTATGTATAAGTGTTCTGATATTGATATTAAATTCTTTTTAATTTGTAAAATGTCGCTCCGAAAGAAGAACTTGTATGTGGAAAATGTTCCGGAGATATAACCCTAACAATCGTTTGTAGGACCATGTTACATTGGAAGTTTATGTATAGCATTGTATTGTATTGTATTGTATTGTATTGCATTGTATTGTATTGTATTGTATTGTATTGTATTGTATTGTATTGTATTGTATTGTATTGTATTGTATTGTGTTGTATTGTATTGTATTGTATTGTATTGTATTGTATTGTATTGTATTGTATTGTATCGTATCGTATTGTATTTATTGTATTTCCCGTCATAAACAGATAGACAAACAAAAAATGTATTACATGGTCATACGAACTTTAACGGAGGGATGACAATACTCAGCGCAGTTTTCATAAGAGCGTTGTTTTACAGAGGGGTCCTTCTATGAAAAATATAAACAAATCAGATTTAGAGTTACACAAAAAAATAAAAACGTCTTCATTCAGATTAAGATTTCAGTTGGGAATTACTTTGAATTATAAACTTCGACGAGGAAAACTAACATGCAAAAAAAAAATGATTTATTCTCAAGTCAAAAGGGGAAGGGACAATGTATAGTTTATATGAAAATGGAAATGAATATGAATATGATGTATCTTTATGTTTGTTTCGAGATATGTATATTCAAAAACTGTAAAAAACACAAATTTTTATACACGATTTTCCCAGGATTTCCTAGAGTAATGTATGCAGCAGATTAAGTGATAGTTCCACTTTAGAGTTTTGCTGATGACAGATGTGGATTATGAAGACGAAATAAAACAGTTATATTGTGTATCCGACTAGACATGCGACATGGAAGGAGTTTGTATACGAGAACATGGAGATTAGATGTGACAGATTCCTGAGGAGATGAAATTTCAGTCCGTTATTCTTCAAGCCTTGTAATACTTTGTATAAGAATTCATATATGGCCTAGAGAAAGAATACAAAACATGACGGTAGCTAAAAGGCAACTGTCAAATTGTGTGCTGCACCTTCCCTTGCAAACATTACGAACGATGATGCACATGGTATGCGGCACAACATCTCGCTACGAGATGAGTAACAATGTGCCATGGAATGCAAACGGTCGATGATAACGGAAACCAAGTACAAAGCTTTTGATAGCATCATATTTCCTATGTGCCATATCACTTAAGGACACAAAACTAAAAGAAATCTTCCTGGTTTTGAGTGTAAGTTGTGCAGTTGGGCACATAAAGCACTTATTACTATTTCAGATAATGCATAAAAAGACATTGATGCAAAAAAAAAAGCAATCCCGTAAGTCACATGTTATGTTTGTTCTTGGCACTAAGAACATTGTATAACATAAGATCATGGTGCGAAGCCATAATATTACGTAATGATAGTGCTCATACGCAGGTCCCCCCCCCCCCTCCCCCGCACACACACAAAATAATGATATTAATAGTCATTCTGCGGCGCCAGAATACCGGAACTTTGTGATTGTAATAGCTCTAATGTTCCCCCTTCGGCTACTCACTACTTTTCGGGTTTTTCACGGAAGTCTTTCCTTTTATGTATCGCGAAATCGAGCATGTAATGAATTCGAATGAAACAAAATGCTGAAACAAGGCCTTTCAATCGACATAGCGTGTTATTTTAAGAAGTGCATAAATTGGACACAGTAAAGGGAGCAAATCTTGAAAGCAGTCCCTTCTATAAAGAGGTTCCAGAGAGAACGGAAGACAATTTAGTCTACTTGTGTTTAACAGCCTGATTCGGCACCGACGACTTTCCAGAAACGTGTAGTTCATTTCAAACCGCCACCAGCCTTCCGGAAGAAGTTCAAACGCAACAAGAAGAAACAGCGCTCTTCTTTGAGAAACATGCATACCAAACAAGAGAGATTCGGCGTGTGATACATTCACTTGTTTTCATTCTTATTCGATTCCAATTCCAATCCCATTTCCATGTCAAATATATCCAAAACAAAACAAAAAATACTAAACAATAATATTTTAACCTGACACAAATGTTAAAGGGCCAATATACTCGTAGTTCCGTTACACACAAGAAATTAAAGGAATACAACAGCAAATTCAACACAAAGCCGTGATTAAAATTTGAATTACGTAGGAACCGTTACACAAGAAATGAAATTAAAATGCTGTTAACGTTTTGGAATTTTCTTTTTGAATTTGGAAAGTGGAAGAAGGGACAAACAAAAAGTTTGGAAATACAGAGACCGTCATGGAAGCCCAAAGTTTGCATTTTGAAGGCTCCTAAAAAGGACACACGCATACACACGCGCACACACACACACACACACACACACACACACACACACGGATTGTCAAAAGTGGCATCGTTAACACCGTTGTAATCTGTACGAATACCAAAGGTTTGGGGTAAGTGCATAATACTTTGGCTTATTGTCATTTTGTCATTTATCGTGTTCAAGATTCCGTTGGACATTGAAATTGCAGGATGGTTGGATGTCGGAAGATTTGGATGCAATACAAATCAAATCCATAGAGACAGGTGGAATGTTTAAATTCTCGTCGACTTTGACCTTTCAGCAAATTTCAGAGCGTTCAATCGGCAAATGTAAAGAATTGGAATGTGGTGGGCGGGATGAGTCCACTGAAGTGGCTTATCCTATTTGACCAAGTAAGCCAAGTCTCATGAGACCGTATGGAACACGAAGGCACCGTTTATTCTGGCGGTCGCAGCCGGATATTGGCTCTGAAGACGGCAATGGCATGTTGTCTTGATTGAAATGAAAGGATCAGTGATATGTCAAAATAATGACCGATCATTCAACTGAAAAAGAAGACATACGTTATATCTGGGCACAACAATGCTATATATAGAAAAAATAGTAACGAATACCGGTATACATAGTTCTGCATATTAGTAGGTCGATTTGATGGTGTTGCTGCTGCTGCTGTTGTTGTTGTTATTCAACGAGAATGTCACATTTCGTCTCTTGATGGGATTTTTCGAAGTCAGCAGCTCCTTCATTTATATACATCCGACAAGGGTTTGCATGGGTAGACGACACTTAGACTTCTGCTCTCTAGATTCTTTGCTAGTACCTCTATAATTCTAGACAAATTGCTTTCGTCAGCAATAAAGCTAGACAATGGCATGTATTATTGCGAGATCAAACAGAGAACTCAGAAATTGGAAGGGAGAAAGGTAGTGTTACAAAGAAAGATTATGTTTGAGTGTAATATTAATTGGTAAGTACCAATGAGAATGCCATCATTATTATTTCTCATATAGAGGAAAAACCGACATTTACATGCTTGTAGAAAATGCATTTGTTGCAAATATGTTTTTCGTCTAGCAAAAGCATTTACATTTTCATGTCTGCTTAATAATGCAGCTGATTCTGTCTCACTTTAGTTGGATATCAGCTTCCCGTAATGAAGTAAAGAGTCTTTTGAGGTCTCTTTGAAGCACTTTTCGGCACATCGTTTCTTCTAAAAACACGTATAGTTCATGATGAATTAAACCAAAAAATGCACCACAATTCTGATTGTTCCCATTCCAGTTTCACTGTCAACATTTGTGTAAGTGCCAGACGTAATAATGTTCTTCATACTGTATGGACCTGAAAACAATGTATGATGTCGTCGTTTAACACTGGGGCTTTGTAACCTGTTTTCTGCGTCACCCAATCTCATTTCTATAGATGTCGGTGTATGTATAGCTCACTGTTAGCACAGCCCACATGCAGAAATATTGATTGGTGTTCGGTCAATATGGAGGCACAGAAGCTATACATGTCGTCATCGCTCATGAGATACTAGAAATATTATATATATCAGTCTTCTCCACTGACTGTTTCCTTGTGTTTTACTTGCTAATACCTTTCTTCACGTGTTTTGTACACTTACTTGGAGCCTATTTGGCAGCACATGTTAAACATTCTTTATGGGCCTCTATGAAGTTGAAAATCTATGGCGTTATGGGTTGAGGAGCAGGATATAAAATGACGTCAGATATTGGGCCCATGATTGGTTACATTTGGCCATGGGTATAGACAATGTGGCAGTGTAACTGTCATGTTTAAGCCTTATCACGTCCCGAAAGAGAGTTATGTACGCAAATATATTATGCCACAATGTCATTTTGATCATAAAGGTCATATCTCCTTAGTCCATAGTGATGGCAGCAAGAAATAAGGAATTATCACACGTTACAGTTCTTTATGCGACTTTTTTTTTTCCTTTTCTGATGGAAGTGCAAAACTGCTTCACAATGTTCAACTCGCTTTTAATGACTGGAGCAAAATCAGAAAGAAAAACCCAGAATGGTATTTGTTTTCCAAATTGGACAGACATAAGAAATGAAAGAAATTTTGATTGTTTCATATAATATTTCCATCCAATAGTGATAACAATGAGCCAGTTCCACTCTGCGTATGAGCAGAAAATGATACAATTAGCCAGAAAATGAAGTGGAATCACTCAATTCAACTACAAATGGAATGGAGTCACTCTTGAAATTTGAGTGTAGAAATGATGCTGGTGAGATCTGCGACGCTAATGTTCACGATGCGCCTCCTCCCGGGTTGGACAATGTAAAGAGCTGTCTCACTCATGTGCAGAATACAATTTCTTTGCCTAATAGCGGCGTCTTAGCGTTCGCGTAGCAGATATGAATCTCGGCTGTGCGTCATCGTGTTGTTATTGGGCTGTGTATACGTATATACCACCTTGTGCGTAATAAAGCGTGGACACCCACGAGTACACAAAGACATTCTTAATGGAACAAGATTATGGCACTCATTGGTTCATTAAGGCACATCATAGACGATAAAGTTTGTCTTAAAGCTTTTTGGCGCCAGTGCAGTCCTCCTACTATCCTACGCACAATCGTATGTCATATTGTCTAAAAAAGATAATACGCTTATGGTGATATATTACCAGTAATAATATGTTTTAAGTATGTCTCAACATCAACTGCATATTCGCCTTTATGATGATAAACGTATACATTGGTGCTTTGATACCCTTTGTTCCGAATAGCCAATTTTATGTACCAGTACTCCTGCACAACACGTTCCACAGAAAGGTTCATACGATGCGTTCGTACGAATTCATGAATTCGTAGAGATTCCGAAGTGGAGCATAATATCTCACGGCCTTCTTACGAAGTTCGTACCTACGCCATTTAATTCGCAAAAAACAACTTAGGACCTTCTTGAGAAACAATGGCCGAAGAGTTCGTATAATTCTCTCAAGAATGTCTGGAGTTCTCATTACGTCATACTTACGGCCATCTTACGGGTTTTTTTTTCCGCAAGATTTTCGTAGTGCAGCTTGCCGCATTCTCAAGTCATTCGTAAGAAGCTCTTGGTATGGTATTTTTAGATTTTTTTTAAATTATTTTTTATAAGTATTTTCGAATATTTTGTCCAGTTGAGCTCTCTGGTCGGGGTTTCCATTTGGTGTTTCTTGTACCTCAGTTGGTGTAAACATGATCTGTCACCTAATTTATTGTAAAAGTAACCATCGTCACTGGAGAAGTCAACAAGCTTTTGTTCTGTGGTGGCATCAAAGTCATATTCCTCTTTCTTGGTTTTTCCCGTCAACTCGTCTTCATCAAGCTATCACTTTGCCTTCTTGATAGTTCTCCCTCCTCTTCCTCCTCGTCATCTTCCATCGCCTCCTCTTGGTCACTTCCAATGTCCATCATTTCTTGATGAAGAGGCTGTTGCTACTGCTCTCCCTCTCCCTCTTCTCCTTCCTCACCTCCCTCCTTTCTTTTCTTTCCCTTCACTCCCTTCCCTTCAATAGACTTCCCTCTTGGTCACATATTTCTTCGACAGGAGATGCTTCCCCGTCAAACACCATGAACAGAATGAAAAATTGAACTTCGCGTATTTGGCTTTATACTCCCTAAAACTCAACAACTGCACAAATTGTGTACTTACGAGCAGCTTACGGACGTCTTATGAACGCTACGAGTCATTCGTGTGAACGCCGTTCGCAATGCTTTCTTACGAATGCCGTAAGAGCCCACCGTGAACAACTTAAGGCGTTCTTTAGATCATCTTCAAAATTTGAGGCTTCTAGAATTGTCTCGTGACCCACCGCAATCTACAAACATCTAGTGTGGTTTTTACGTTGTTCTTACGATCACCCGTTCGAGTAGTCCTCCTTACGAAAAGGAGGTTTCGTATACGATGTGGGAAGAACATTGGACAAGACCATCGACCAGGCTGCGAACTTACAAACGGTTTTAAAGCATTATCTAACATTTGCAGATGAAACATGAACACTGCAAAATAGTTCTGAAATGTGAGTTAGGGATAGAAACAACCAATGTAAAAAAAAAAAATGAATCACTATAATCAATGTTAAGTACTGTTAGATACACAAAATTTGAACAGTAGTCATGATAAAATGTTTCTAGACTAAACCATCTACATGGTTTATTGGAGAATATGGTGAAATTTCCTCATATGTTAGGCTTTATTACGAAATTTTTATATCCTGTATATGGTAGGATGTCTTATGATACATACTGACCTACACATATGCATCAAATGTGTTATCGCAAACATTTTTTTTTAATCACTGCTCCCAATGGTAAACAGTACCTTTAAGAAAGGTCTATGGATGCAGGCTTAGTACGGCTTTCTTCAGAGGAGATTTTACGAAATGGTCTAAAAAATCGTTCTTTCGTAGCAGTTCGTAAAGACATGTGTTACTGAACCTTCAGCCAAATCAGAACCCTTTGTAAAGGAAGACTCTGACCAAGTACGATCATGACGCCCTCTACGACTGCCCATACTATCTGTGAAACAATGACTAGTAGGGCTCACACGGGTAAATAATTCCCCATAAAGACGTGTGTTAAAATTCAAATTTCAAAAAAAAATTCTGTAGCTGGGAGAAATGAGGTGTTTCATCTTCACTAACCTGAATAAGTGAGATATACCCTTTCATCCATCAAATTTCCAGGGTGGGTTCTTCTGCTCTAATTCTGTCCAAGGGTCCGCAAAGCCAGACTACGAGTTCTTGTCACTCAAAAAATCACCTATTTTCCGTACACGTACCCAATGAAATATAGTCCCCTCAAATTCCATCAGAGAAGCTTTCATCTTCCAACCAAAACGCAGTTTCTAGAGGAATTCATACTCAATGTCTACAGCTATTCAGTTTTTTTGCCAAACTGCATAATTGATTTTTAATTATTTTTTTTCTTCATTTATTTTGGTATCTTTGGTACGAATTTGTGAAGGGGTCTGGGACAGTCCATTTTATTTACAGGTGTGAGCCCTGTATGTCACTGATGGTGCAATAATTTATTGTGCGATAAAATGCCAGTTGATTTTAGTTCTATCGGGGTGAGCCGTGGTGTAGTGGATCATTCACTTGAGCCCACAGCAAATGATCTCAAACCCACTCAAACATTGCAAGAGCGATGTTGGGTTGTCCGCTGCACTGTATTCGACACTCATCCTTTTGCCATTTTTTTTCACATAAAAACTTACCAGAAATGCAAATTCTCACTTTTCTTTTGATATACGTTGTAAACGTTGAAATGCAAAAAAAAAAAAAAAAAAGTTACAAAAGTCTTAGGAGAAGGAAGTGATTATGACGGTACATTTATCTTTCACTTATTTACCTGGACATATATTTTACCTAAACATTTCTTGAAAGATTTAAATTTCTAGAATTACATATATGGTGATGGACTTCTAGTGGTCCTTTAGCCATTATTTTCCTTCTTTCTTTCTTCCTTCCTTCCTTCCTTCCTTCCTTCCTTGTTGAAACAGCCCAATCTTTCCCTTCAAATTCGAAATAGAAAACACTTTAATAATAATAATAATAATAATAGCTGCTTATATAGCGCATAATATTCCTGGAATCTCTATGCGCTTTACACAAATGGGTAGAGTACCATAAACTACAACTTACATAATTTTAGCAAAACAATATAATTAAACATACAAAATACGACTTATCATAATCATTTAATAACAAAACAAATATGTTTTTAAGGACTTGAGGAAAGTGTGAGTACATGTGATGGCCCTAAGTTGACTTGGTAATTTGTTCCAGAGTACAGGTGCTGCTGACTGAAAAGCCCGATCCCCATATGAACATGTTTTGGTTGCTGGTATAACTATAATAAATTCTGGCTAGAAGATCGTAGATTTCTTTGTGGAATATATTCAATGATCATGTCAGACAAATATGTTGGGGACTTATTTATCAATGTTTTATGACATAATGCAAGGATCTTAAACACGATTCTCTTATCTACAGGCAACCAATGCAGGTGTGACAACAAGGGTGTTATGGGATCTCTTCCTTTTGCTCGCATTACAAGTCGGGCGGCGCAATTTTGAACAATTTGGAGTTTTCTTATGTCTTTTTCGGGCAGGCCAAATAGAAGGGAATTACAAAAATCAATTCTAGAAGAAACAAATGCATGGATTAACTTTTCAGTAGTTTTTTCGCACAAATAATTTCGTATTTTCCCTATTCTCTTTAATGCACACATTGCAGATTGAGTCATAATTTTAACATGTTCTTTCAATTGAAGGTGTTGATCCATGTGTACACCCAAGTTGCGTGCTTTGGTTTATTTATTTCCACATTAGTCACGGGAGAA
Source organism: Diadema antillarum (assembly GCF_040938485.1). Lineage (NCBI taxonomy): Eukaryota > Metazoa > Echinodermata > Echinoidea > Diadematoida > Diadematidae > Diadema > Diadema antillarum. The sequence goes on along the minus strand of NW_027272292.1, from coordinate 38,434 downwards.
GTAATCCGGACCTGCAGAGCGTGTTCCAGTATTCCACGTCCTCAGCCAGGACTCAGAGCCCTTCGTAATGGAGGGCTCTGAACAAAAACGATAATTCCGCCCTCTACGGCAGCGCATGTTAAATTGACCGTGTCACTGATGGTGCAATAATTCATGGTGCCATAAAATGCCAGTTGATGATAATACCAATTGGGGTGAGCCATGGTGTAGTGGATCATTCACTTGAGCCCACAGCAAATGATCTCAAACCCACTCAAACATTGCATGAGCGATGTTGGGTTGTCCGCTGCACTGTATTCGACACTCACCCTTTTGCCATTTTTTTTCTTTTTACTTTTTAATTAGAAAAAAGATACTGGCTATTTAAAGTCAGTTCCTTTCACAGATAGATAGATAGATAGAGAGATAGACATATAGATTGATAGATAGATAAATGGATGGATAGATAGATACATAAATAGATAGATACTATAGATAGATAGACAGATAGATACAAACATACATACACATAAATATGGACACGTAAACATTTCCCTACATACATACATACACACATGCAAACATACTTAAATAGATGGATGGATGGATAGACAGATCGATAGATTGATGAATAGATAGATAGATAGATAGATAGAGAGAGAGAGAGAGAGAGAGAGAGAGACAGATAAAAGAGAGGATTTGTTTACATCAAAAATGCCTATTTCTGGTCTATGATTTCCGAGCATTAATGCAATCAAATCTAAATTCGCTTATGGTGATGGAGCAACATCAATATGTTTCATGTAGTATGCTGTTTGAACATTAACTGTATGTATGCTAGTTGATAATAATTTCTGTCGGGGTGAGCCATGGTGTAGCGGATCATTCACTTGAGCCCACAGCAAATGATCTCAAACCCACTCAAACATTCCATGAGCGATGTTGGGTTGTCCGCTGCACTGTATTCGACACTCATCCTTTTGCCATTTTTTTTTTCACATAAAAACTTACCAGAAATGCAAATCCTCACTTTTCTTTTAATATACGTTGTAAACGTTGTAATGCAAAAAAAAAAAGTAACAAAAGTCTTAAGAGAAGGAAGTGATTCTGACGGTACATTTATCTTTCACTTATTTACCTGGACATGTATTTTACCTAAACATTTCTTGAAAGATTTAAATTTCTAGAATTACATTCATGGTGATGGACTTCTGGTGGTCCTTTAGCCATTATTTTCCTTCTTTCTTTCTTTCTTTCTTCCTTCCTTCCTTCCTTCCTTGTTGACACAGCCCAATCTTTCCCTTCAAATTCGAAATAGAAAACACTTTCCTCCCATTTATTTTCACATTAGGCACGGGAGAAGTAATCCTACACAACGATGGGGTTTACCTCAAAATGTCCATTTCTGGTCAATGTTCAATATCAGAGCATTTCATATTGATGCAATAATGTCTAAATGCACATACGTTTATGATGATACAGTACCAGCAATATGTTTTAAATATGTCTCAACATCAACTGCATGTAGGGCCCACGCCGTTATGACGATGAATGTGTGTTGCTTTCAAACCTTTTGTGCCAAACAGCGAAGTTTATGTACTCCGGACCTGCAGAGCGTGTTCCAGTATTCCGCGTCCTTAGCCAGGACTCAGAGCCCTTCGTAATGGAGGGCTGTGAACAAAAACGATCATGACGCCCTCTACGGCAGCGCATGTTAAATTGACCGTGTCACTGATGGTGCAATAATTCATGGTGCCATAAAATACCAGTTGATAATAATATCAATCGGGGTGAGCCATGGTGTAGTGGATCATTCACTTGAGCCCACAGCAAATGATCTCAAACCCACTCAAACATTGCATGACTTGCGATGTTGGGTTATCCGCTGCACTGTATTCGACACTCATCCTTTTGCCATTTTTTTTTCGTTTTATTTTAACTTTTTGATTAGAAAAAAGATACTGGCTATTTAAAGTCAGTTCCTTTCACAGATAGAAAGATAGATAGATTGATAGATAGATAGATAGATAGATAGATAAATAGATAGATAGATACTAGATAAATAGATAGACAGATAGATAAATAGATAAATACAAAAATACATACACATAATTTTGTTTACATATCCACACGTACACATTTGCATGCATACATACATTGATACATACACTCATGCATACATACTTACATAGATGGATGGATGAATAGATAGACAGATCGATAGACAGATAAATAGATAGATAGATAGATACATAGATAGATAGATAGATAGATAGATAGATAGAAAGAGAGATAGACAGATAAAAGAGAGGACTTGTTTACATCAAAAATGTCTATTTCTGGTCTATGATTTCCGAGCATTAATGCAATAAAGTCTAAATTCGCTTATGGTGATGATGAACATCAATATGTTTCATGTAGTATGCTGTTTGAACATTAACTGTATGTATGCCTTTATTACGATAAATGTTTACAATGTTGCTTGAAACACGTTGTTTCAAAAAGAAAAGTTTATGTGCTCCTGCAAAACTAATGCGTCACTTAGTCATTTCAGCCAAGTACAATCATGTCGCCCTCTACGACACCCAATACTCCATTGACAACAACGCCGATGGTGCAATAATCGAATGGGTGGTGATAAAATGCTAGTCGATAATAATTTCTGCCGGGGTGAGCCGTGGTGTGGTGGATCATTCACTTGAGCCCACAGCAAATGATCTCAAACCCACTCAAACATTGCATGAGCGATGTTGGGTTGTCCGCTGCACTGTATTCGACACTCATCCTTTTGCCATTTTTTTTTCACATAAAAACTTACCAGAAATGCAAATCCTCACTTTTCTTTTAATATACGTTGTAAACGTTGTAATGCAAAAAAAAAAAAGTAACAAAAGTCTTAAGAGAAGGAAGTGATTCTGACGGTACATTTATCTTTCACTTATTTACCTGGACATGTATTTTACCTAAAAATTTCTTGAAAGATTTAAATTTCTAGAGTTACATTCATGGTGATGGACTTCTGGTGGTCCTTTAGCCATTATTTTCCTTCTTTCTTTCTTTCTTTCTTCCTTCCTTCCTTCCTTCCTTGTTGACACAGCCCAATCTTTCCCTTCAAATTCGAAATAGAAAACACTTTCCTCCCATTTATTTTCACATTAGGCACGGGAGAAGTAATCCTACACAACGATGGGGTTTACCTCAAAATGTCCATTTCTGGTCAATGTTCAATATCAGAGCATTTCATATTGATGCAATAATGTCTAAATGCACATACGTTTATGATGATACAGTACCAGCAATATGTTTTAAATATGTCTCAACATCAACTGCATGTAGGGCCCACGCCGTTATGACGATGAATGTGTGTTGCTTTCAAACCTTTTGTGCCAAACAGCGAAGTTTATGTACTCCGGACCTGCAGAGCGTGTTCCAGTATTCCGCGTCCTTAGCCAGGACTCAGAGCCCTTCGTAATGGAGGGCTGTGAACAAAAACGATCATGACGCCCTCTACGGCAGCGCATGTTAAATTGACCGTGTCACTGATGGTGCAATAATTCATGGTGCCATAAAATACCAGTAGATAATAATATCAATCGGGGTGAGCCATGGTGTAGTGGATCATTCACTTGAGCCCACAGCAAATGATCTCAAACCCACTCAAACATTGCATGACTTGCGATGTTGGGTTATCCGCTGCACTGTATTCGACACTCATCCTTTTGCCATTTTTCTTTCGTTTTATTTTAACTTTTTGATTAGAAAAAAGATACTGGCTATTTAAAGTCAGTTCCTTTCACAGATAGAAAGATAGATAGATTGATAGATAGATAGATAGATAGATACAAAGATAGACATGTATATAGATAGATAGATAGATAGATAGATAGATAGATAAATAGATAGATAGATACTAGATAAATAGATAGACAGATAGATAAATAGATAAATACAAAAATACATACACATAATTTTGTTTACATATCCACACGTACACATTTGCATGCATACATACATTGATACATACACTCATGCATACATACTTACATAGATGGATGGATGAATAGATAGACAGATCGATAGACAGATAAATAGATAGATAGATAGATACATAGATAGATAGATAGATAGATAGAAAGAGAGATAGACAGATAAAAGAGAGGACTTGTTTACATCAAAAATGTCTATTTCTGGTCTATGATTTCCGAGCATTAATGCAATAAAGTCTAAATTCGCTTATGGTGATGATGAACATCAATATGTTTCATGTAGTATGCTGTTTGAACATTAACTGTATGTATGCCTTTATTACGATAAATGTTTACAATGTTGCTTGAAACACGTTGTTTCAAAAAGAAAAGTTTATGTGCTCCTGCAAAACTAATGCGTCACTTAGTCATTTCAGCCAAGTACAATCATGTCGCCCTCTACGACACCCAATACTCCATTGACAACAACGCCGATGGTGCAATAATCGAATGGGTGGTGATAAAATGCTAGTCGATAATAATTTCTGCCGGGGTGAGCCGTGGTGTGGTGGATCATTCACTTAAGCCCACAGCAAATGATCTCAAACCCACTCAAACATTGCATGAGCGATGTTGGGTTGTCCGCTGCACTGTATTCGACACTCATCCTTTTGCCATTTTTTTTTTCACATAAAAACTTACCAGAAATGCAAATCCTCACTTTTCTTTTGATATACGTTGTAAACGTTGAAATGCAAAAAAAAAAAAAAAAAAAAAAAAAGTTAGAAAAGTCTTAGGAGAAGGAAGTGATTCTGACGGTACATTTATCTTTCACTTATTTACCTGGACATGTATTTTACCTAAAAATTTCTTGAAAGATTTAAATTTCTAGAGTTACATTCATGGTGATGGACTTCTGGTGGTCCTTTAGCCATTATTTTCCTTCTTTCTTTCTTTCTTCCTTCCTTCATTCCTTCCTTCCTTCCTTCCTTCCTTCCTTCCTTCCTTCCTTCCTTCCTTGTTGAAACAGCCCAATCTTTCCCTTCAAATTCGAAATGGAAAACACTTTCCTCCCATTTATTTCCACATTTGTCACGGGAGAACTAATCCTACACAACGATGGGGTTTACCTCAAAATGTCCATTTCTGGTCGATGTTCAATATCAGAGTATTTCATATTGATGCAATAATGTCTAAATGCACATACGTTTATGATGATACAGTACCAGCAATATGTTTTAAATATGTCTCAACATCAACTGCATGTAGGGCCTACGCCGTTATGACGATGAATGTGTGTTGCTTTCAAACTTTTTGTGCCAAACAGCGAAGTTTATGTACTCCGGACCTGCAGAGCGTGTTCCAGTATTCAACGTCCTTAGCCAGGACTCAGAGCCCTTCGTAGGTAGAGGGCTCTGAACAAAAACGATCATGACGCCCTCTACGGCAGCGCATGTTAAATTGACCGTGTCACTGATGGTGCAATAATTCATGGTGCCATAAAATGGCAGTTGATAATAATATCAATCGGGGTGAGCCATGGTGTAGTGGATCATTCACTTGAGCCCACAGCAAATGATCTCAAACCCACTCAAACATTGCATTACTTGCGATGTTGGGTTATCCGCTGCACTGTATTCGACACTCATCCTTTTGCCATTTTTTTTTTTCGTTTTATTTTAACTTTTTGATTAGAAAAAAGATACTGGCTATTTAAAGTCAGTTCCTTTCACAGATAGATAGATAGATAGATAGATAGATAGATAGATAGATAGATAGAAAGATAGACATGTATATAGATAGATAGATAGATAGATACTATAGATAAATAGATAGACAGATAGATAGATACAAAAATACATACACATAATTTTATTTACATATCCACACGTACACATTTGCATGCATACATACATACAAACATACATACATACACACATGCATACATACTTACATGGATGGATGGATGGATAGATAGACAGATCGATAGACAGGTAAATAGATAGATAGATAGAAAGAGAGATAGACAGATAAAAGAGAGGATTTGTTTACATCGAAAATGTCTATTTCTGGTCTATGATTTCTGAGCATTAATGCAATAAAGTCTAAATTCGCTTATGGTGATGGTGATCATCAATATGTTTCATGTAGTATGCTGTTTGAACATTAACTGTATGTATGCCTTTATTACGATAAATGTTTACAATGTTGTTTGAAACACGTCGTTTCAAACAGAAAAGTTTCTGTGCTCCTGCAGAACTAATGCAGCACTTAGTCGTTTCAGCACAGTCACAGTGCAATCATGTCGCCCTCTACGACAGCCAATACTCCATTGACAACAACTCCGATGGTGCAATAATCGAATGGGTGTGATAAAATGCTAGTTGATAATAATTTCTGTCGGGGTGAGCCATGGTGTAGCGGATCATTCACTTGAGCCCACAGCAAATGATCTCAAACCCACTCAAACATTGCATGAGCGATGTTGGGTTGTCCGCTGCACTGTATTCGACACTCATCCTTTTGCCATTTTTTTTTCACATAAAAACTTATCAGAAATGCAAATCCTCACTTTTCTTTTGATATACGTTGTAAATGTTGAAATGCAAAAAAAAAAAAGGTTACAAAAGTCTTATTAAGATAAGGAAGTGATTATGACGGTACATTTATCTTTCACTTACTTACCTGGACGTGTATTTTACCTTAACATTTCTTGAAAGATTTAAATTTCTGGAATTACATTCATGGTGATGGACTTCTCGTGGTCCTTAAGCCATTATTTTCCTTCCTTTCGTAATGGAGGGCTCTGAACAAAAACGATAATTCCGCCCTCTACGGCAGCGCATGTTAAATTGACCGTGTCACTGATGGTGCAATAATTCATGGTGCCATAATATGCCAGTTGATAATAATATCAATCGGGGTGAGCCATGGTGTAGTGGATCATTCACTTGAGCCCACAGCAAATGATCTCAAACCCACTCAAACATTGCATGACTTGCGATGTTGGGTTGTCCGCTGCACTGTATTCGACACTCATCCTTTTGACATTAATTTTTTTCTTTTATTCTATCTTGTTTAATTAAAAAATACGGGCTATCTAGAGTCAGTTCCTTTTACTGATAGATCCATCGATCGATCAATCGATAGATGGATGGATAGATGAATAGATAGATAAATAGATAGATAGATTCACACATACATATATGCATACATAATATGTCACGCCAACATAATCATTATGTATACGTCATGCTTACATATAGTTATTATACATAGATGAATAGATGGATAGATAGAGAGAGAGAGAGAAAGCGATAAATAAAAAGAGGGGATAGGAAATCTGCTCACCTTCTCAACTCAAATCCTGTCTTTTGTTTACTTCAAAATGTATATTTCTGGTCGATGATTTCCGAGCATTAATGCAATAATGTCTAAATTAGCTTATGGTGATGGAGCAACATCAATATGTTTCATGTAATATGCTGTTTGAACATTAACTGTAAATGTATGCCTTTATTCTGATAAATGTGTACAATGTTGTTTGAAACACCCTGTTTCAAAAAGAAAAGTATATGTGCTCCTGCAGACTATTGAAGTATGTGCAGCACTTCGTCGTTTCAGCCAAGTACAATCATGTCGTCCTCTACGGCAGCCAATGTGTGTCAATATTGGCAATTTTTGTCTTTCACATCAGATACATCTGTTCCAAATTTAACAGAAATACAGATACTCAGTTTTCTTTTAATTTACTGTGCACAAACGTAAAACGCAACACGAAAAGAAAAAAGGGTTACAAAAGTGTTAAGAGAGGGAAATATGACAGTATATGTATCTTTCCCTTATTTATCTGGACACGTATTTTACCTAATTCTTTTTTTTTTAAATAATATCAATTTCTGGAATTGTTGTTGTTGTTGTTGTTGTTGTTGGTTTTTGTTTTTGTTTAAAGAAAGAAAGAGGAGAGAGAGAAAAATGGGGCCCTATACAGATGATTTGCCCCAGACAGCATTTAACATAAAACAAACATTATAAGAGAGATATAAACAAGAATATTAAATATCTGGAATTGCACTCATGATGATGGACCTTCTGATAATCGTTTTGTCATTATTTCCCTTCTTTCCTTCCTTGCCGAAACACACCCTTCAAATTCGAAATGAAAAACACTTTCTTTCCATTTACTTCCACATTGGTCAAGGGAGAGGTAATCCTAGAAAACGACATATTTAACGTCAAAATGTCGTTTCTGGCCGATGTTCAATATCAGAGCATTCATAACAATGCAATAATGTCTAAATGCACATACGTTTAATGGTGACACAGTGCCAGCAATATGTTTCAATTATGTCTCAACATTAATGCATGTTCATCTTTATGACGATGAATGTGTGCTGCTTCCAAACCTTTTGTTCCAAACAGCGGAGTTTATGTACTCCAGTCCTGTAGAGCGTGGTTCCAGTGTTCCACGTCAGGACTTTGAACAAAAACGATCATTACGCCCTCTACGGCAGCTCATGTGACAATGTCCGTGTCACTGATGGTGCAATAATTCATGGTGCTATAAAATGACAGTTGATAATGAACTCTGTCGGGGTGAGCCGTGGTGTAGCGGATCATTCACTTGAGCCCACAGCAAATGATCTCAAACCCACTCAAACATTGCAAGAGCGATGTTGGGTTGTCCGCTGCACTGAGTTCGACACTCATCCTTTTGCAATTTTTTTTCTTTTAATTCTTTAATTAGAGAAAAAAAGTACGGACTATTTAGAGTCAGTTCCTTTTATTGAAAGAGCAGCTGCCGCAGCGATAGATAGATAGATATAGATAGATTAGATAGATAGATAGATAGATAGATAGATAGATAGATAGATAGATAGATACAGATATATACATACATGCATACTAGTATACACGTATATACGCTGATACGTGTATTCTATACATACATGTAGATGAAATGGATGGATAGATAGATGGATAGATATAGATAAAAAGAGAGGATAACAAACTCAAATCCTGTCTTTCGTTTACAGCAAAATGTCTATTACTTGTCGATGATTTCCGAGCATTAAGAGGGAAAGAGAAAACCAGGAGATTGGGACAAAGTCGTATTATTAAGATAGAAATGTATGTTCCAGAATCAAATACTGTATTGTATATTCTGATTCGTTTGTGTATAAGGGTTTTTCTTTTTCAGTCAATTTATTCGTGATTGCGTAACTCTAGTTGTTGAGTGTGTCTTTTATTATGTAAGATGTATTTACATGTTATTCTGTATCTATAATTGTCCTTTGTCTTTGCCTTGTGTCTCCTGTTTAATCCACGCTGGAGGCAAATTATAGGCCCGTTATGTCACATTGTTTATTCATATGATAAAAAAGAATGTTGAACAACAACAATGCAATAACAGGGGCGGATCCAGGAATTCCTACAAAGGGGAGGCGCCCTCGCAAAATCAAAGGGGGCGTACGCATCCCCCCCCCCCCCACATATACACACACACACACACACATTTGTTTCTTTTTATTTCTTTTTTTAAAATCAAAAATAAAGAGGGGGCGCGCGCCTGGTGCCCCACCTCCACCCCCTGGATCCGGCACTGCAATGATGTCTAAATTCCCTTATGGCGATGGAGCGACCGCAATAATAATATATTATGTTTCCTTTAGTATGCTGTTCGACCATTACCAGTATGTACGCCTTCAATACAATAAAAATGTCTTATGTCAGTTTGAAACACGCTGTTCCAAAAAGCCAAGTTTACACTGCAAAAAGTCCGGTATTAAATAGTGAACACCGAGCTGGTGTTAAATTTTCGGTGCTCATTTATGGTGCTAAATTAACACCTCCGGGTGTCATTTCCAAATTTTAAACTGTTTTTTGAAGAGTTTCTTAGTAACTGCACTTCTTGTTGATTTTTAATTTAAACAAGACGATCAAGAATTTTACATTAAAATACTAGATTTTTGAAAAAATGTGAAAATAAATTTACACCAAAGTAACACCAGCTGGTGTGGTCTCTTATTGAAGCTGGACGGGTGTTAAACCATTGATATTAACACCAACAAATATCAAATCAACACCATGTGGTGTCATTTTTGAATTAACATCAGTACAGTGTCAAAATAACACCAGGTACAGTGTCAAATTAACACCACGAAGTGTCAGGTGAACACTTTTCAACACCATCACAGTGCATTTTTAACACCTGTGGGTGTGGTCCTCTATTGAAGTTTGATCGGTGTTAGATTTGACACCCGTGGTGTTAAATCTTGATAACACCGATGTTTTTACAGTGTATGTACTCCTGCACAACGCGTTATACATACCATGCAGCACTTTTCCATGCAGCACTTTTCAGTCGTTTCATGTCGGCCTCTATACAGCAGCCGACACTCCATTGACAACAACGCCAATGGTGCAACAAAAGGGTGTGATAAAATGCCAGTTGATTTTAGATTGTGTTGGGGTGAGCCGTGGTGTAGCGGATCATTCACCTGAGCCCACGGCAACTTCAATGATCTCAAACCCACTCAAACATTGCATGACTTGCGATGTTGGGGTTGTCCGCTGCACTGTATTCGACACTCATCCTTTTGCCTTTTTTTCTTTCTTTTTTTTCATGTTCTAATCTAACAAAAGCTACGGACTACTTAGTTTGTAGCTTCAGCTCATTTTAGTTTATCAAATGAGGAGAATTTTAGAGTTATGGCATAAGTTAAAAAATAAGAAGAATTGTAACAATCCCTATCGTCCAGAGGCCGTTGGCCAAGTGATGCGTATTGCTTATCTATCACAGTATCCTTCACCCGAGTGTATGGCATTAGATACAATGAAATACAAGTACAATGTATAATGTACGTGTATTATACACGTAGTTATCCATTTCTTTGGAGTACCCTTGTTTGTAATTTGATGTAAAAGTTGTTGATTTTGTCATAATGATTCATATGAACAAGTGGAGAAATAAAACAAATTGAAACTCTTTAATACAAGATCTTTCGAGAGAGACTTGTGGAAGAGAGGAGATGGATAATTATATATCTCATCTTCTCTTTTCTTACTAGAAAATACGTTTTCCTTTACCGAAACATACCAATCTCTTCCCTTCGAAATCAAAACCAAAATTACTTCCACCGTGTCAAAGGACAAGTATTAGCCCTGCAACATGTAACTCTTGTAGGGTTAAGAGCGTTTGAACGGAGCGTTTATGTAGTACATAAATCGACAGATCCTTGTGTAGATTTGTGGAATTTATTGTGGTCCTTGGCTTGAGCAGAGAAACATTACTATGAAAAACTTCAAACAAATACACTGAACAATGATGATGGCAGTACTATATAGGAGCCTCAAATATTTACAGAAATGCAGCAAGGTAATTCCTATAGTGCGAGCTCGCAAGTTCACCTGTAAATCTATGCATGCTTTCTTCTTTTGTTCTGCTTAATTCCTTGAGCCCCAACTCATTCATTCTTATGGTGAGGCTTCCATGTCATCATCCTCGTTCATTGCAATTTGTTTAAATTTTGAAAATATTCTTATTCTTCATCCTAATCATTATAAATCCTGAAACTCTGTACTCAGTATAACTAATTTATGGTTGTTCAAATGTAAAAATCTGAAAATCATCCGGAGGTCTCCTTTAATGATCTCAAACCGCGCTCAAAATGATGATGATGATATCAAATTGCGCTTATTTGCTCGCAATATCCTTTATGTCGTTTTACCATAAAATGTATCGGCCGCTTTCGTGCAAACTATAGGGGGATGAAATGGTAGTAATATCATGGCATCACAAATCCTCAAATTGATATTAAAGGGATAGTACAGTATTGGTGGAGATGAGAATTGGGCTTTTAAATTGTTGCGAGATACCAAGAAAACACTTATGATATAGCACAGAGCATACCATTTTAAAAGTTTATTTGATTAAAATCGGGTGTGGAATAACTGAAACATCCAAAAACAAAGTAAAACAAAGCGATCGTTACAAAGTGTGGGTCCCACACTTTATTAGAATCGCTCTTTTTTGGATATCTCAGCCATTTCAAAACCAATTTTAATCAAATAAACGTTGAATTCCTCATAGAATTACATGCTCTTTCATATTTCATAAGAGATTTCTCATTATCTCATCTAAAAATGTTAGAAACCTGAAATTAGGTCTCAACCAGAACTGTACGATCCCTTTAATTGATATCAAGAATCACAAATTGACATGAAATAAGTTTCATAAAATTTCTTGTACACAATATCTTCTTTCTTTTGTTCAAAAGGGAAAACCCTCAAACTGAATACCTGCATTTTGAGAAGTGATGTTTGCCATTAGAAGGGCCTACTGTGAAAGTTGTTATGGTTCCAAAAAATGAAAATGTTAATTCATAGGATATTTGTTTTACTAAAATAGAACTTTTGATAACCAATCCGGTGATGACATCACTTTTTGTCAAATTTGCACGTGTGATCCTGACCAATATTACTGTTGTTGCAGACGAGTAGGGCCTATTCACTGTAGAGCTATATGATGCGAAATATACTCGTATACTATAAAATAGATCCTCTCCTCACGATTGTCGTGAAATCAACATAACCCAGAGAGGTGAGAGCAATACTAGAACGCTACATTTCTCGTTTGCTTGTGTGACTTACGGCAAAGGTTGCACGTACGCGCACGTCATCGCATGACGTGGACCAAGGGTATCAGCTCAGGGCAATTGCAAGCTCGTATGACACCAGGCACTCATGGCTTCCATACCCTCTGTATAGCAACCACGGAACATGGAGGTACCTCAACGCACAGAAGGCCAGGGAGATGAGATACTAGTAGTTTTCACCTCTATGCAGCGGGCCGACGACCAAATGAATGTTCGAGCGGGTTTGTGTGTCTGTGTGTGTACGTGTGTAGTTATGTGGTGCACAGCAGAGTGAGAGGAGCATCTAGCACCGATAACTACACAAGCAGTCAGACGCACGTACGTTGACGTGACAGTACACCCGTGTAGTGCAACAATAAGACTAACTACACCGAAATACAAACGTACAGCTAAACAGAGGCACAGCGCAGCAGCAATGCTTAGCACACTGGATCATGCAAACGTACATGTACATGTATGCAGAGCTAGTTAGCTAGAGAGCTGTGTAGAGTTGCGGCAGCAGATGTATCTTATTGCGGAGCTGGAGGAAGGGGCAACTCTCAACCAAGATTACAGCGCATGAAATGTCGGATATTCTGACTCAAATCAGCTTGGGTCAAAACAGCTCAAAATTTTCCGGCGGAGTGGTGTGCTTCAACTAGATCAAGAAAGGAGTAAACAGACAACGAACAGTATGTTAGTTAGCCCCTCTCAGCTCAGACTTCAGGAGCCTAAAACATCATAACAATGCACCAGTAGCGTAGGCCTACGTACAGACACGGTGTGTATCCAGACTCCCGCCCGAGCGAGTGCTAGGATAAGGGATGGATGTGTGATGATATTGAATTTATGCGGATGGACATTTGCATTTTCTCCTGCTTCCAAGAGCTGCCTGCTCTCTTGATGGTTCCAGAAACCAGAAGAGAACTGACGAGTTCATGCTGGAAGCTGATGTTGTTGTGTGTGCAGATAGTCTATGCTATGGGTATGCAACCATAAAAGTTGATACCGATACCGCTGGCGATACACCATCAGTCATCACGCCACACCAGTCCAGTGCAGTGAACTTTTGCTTGCTGGGTCCACGGACCAAACTGCAGTCAAGCAAAGTGTCTAACAGTGAGTTAGATATAGAAACATCTCAAGACGAGACAAGTGGGCATTTTGGAGTGAGTGAACTGAAGGTAGACTACGAAAGAAAGCACCTCCAAAAACAGCGTAAAGAAAAGTCGGTCAGATCCAGCCAGCTAATTTGTAAATTGCACCACACCTAGATCACTCTTTAGCTAGCTAGCTAGCCAGTCCAGTGCAAATATGGATGAAGACGAAGGCTTCATGATGGGTGAGGAAGATGAGCTTGAATACGATGATGATGATGATGATGCAGGATCCAGTGACTTTGGTGACCACTTTGAAATGGAGGAGGATGATGCCTCCTACAGCAGAGAGAGAGAAGAGGAGGACGATTTTCAGTATCAGGTTTTAACACCAGATGACATTGTGCAGCTGATGGTAGACACTATACGTGAAGTCAACAATGTAGTGAAGGTAAATGTGGGCGCTGATAATGTACGGTTGTATTCATGGAGATGTCTTAAATTCTACTTTTACAAGACAAAATCGCACCAAAAAGCACAGGAAATACTTCAGAGCTTTATATTTCCAATCTCTCTGGTAAATCTTAACCAAGATTGTTACCAATTGCCATTGCGGGCTTTGATTATTGATGTTGACTTGCGTATCGTCACTCAAAACGACTCGCTCTTTTGGAGCTTTGCTGTGTATGCTCGCTGCTGCTGGAAATAAGGCAAGCTCTTGTATTTCCTGTGCTTTGGGTGCAATTCTGTCACTGCAGAATTCAAGATATCTGTTAAAAGGATGGTATTACAGTAGAATCTGGTGGAGGCGAGGATTGGGCTTTTAACTTTTTGCGAGATACCCAAGAAACCACTTATGAAATAGTGCAGAGGGTTCTCCCCCTTCCCCCCCCCCCCCTCCCCCCAGTGCAGAGCACACCATTCTAAAACTCAAAAGATACGCTGTAAGTTCAAAGTTTATTTGATGAAGATTGGTTTTGGAATGGCCGAGACATCCAAAAACAAAGTAAAATAAAGCGATCTTAATGAAAGCTGGGTCCCACCTTTTATTAGGATTACTCTGTTTTGGGTATCTCCCTCAGCCATTTCAAAACCAATTTTCATCAAATGAACGTTGAATGCCTCTTGGAATTACATGATCTTTCATATTTCATGGGAGGTTTCTCATTATCTCACCCAAAACTGTTAGAAACCTGAAGTTAGGTCTCTACCAAAACTATACGATCCCTTTAATGAAGCCATTAAATACAAAAGTACATTCATAGCACCGAAATGTATGGAATTACATGTAGACGTTGCCTACAGTATGCCATTTAGTAGATAAGCAGGTCCTTCACTGTATATTCCCAATACTATAGGGCTTTCAAAGTACCATCTGTGATATACACGTGTACAGTAGTGACCAAGAATCATTGCAGGTAATGTACAATGTACAGTTGTATTGTACAAAGTCATTTGTAATTGGTTAGTACTTCCACAGGAAAGATAGAAAATCTATACTTGTACATGTATACATTTTTCAGGATTTAATTTCAAACGTAGACTTGATATTGAATGTCAATTCAGTAGAGGAAGGAAAAGCTAAGAAAAATGCAGCACAACAGATGGGGCCTGTTTTTCCATTTTTTACTAGTCCATTCCTGAAAAAGTTACTGGTCCAACAGTGATTTTTACTGGTCAGGGGCCATCGGACCAGTGCCAGTGTGCAGCCTTGACTAAACCAAAATAGAATAGAAAAAAACAAACAATGATACTGTACATGTAGAAGGCAATGTGATACAATGTGCAGTACACATGCTTACAAAAATCAAATTAATGTTATTTGTATTGCCACAGGGGGTCAATTTCAGTTACCATAATAGACTGTTGACCTCTTGTTGATTCTGATGTGCATTGTGCAATGTACACAATTGTACATGATGAATAGTATGATGGGCATGTTACAATGTTGTATGCCTGTGTTTACAGAGTATACATCTGTACCTTCATGACTCATCAACAGTACCAGTATTATTAGAGCTAGTTGATACACATTTTGTACATTGTATGGTAGACTTGCAGTAATGCAGACCATTTACAAAATTGCAGATCTGGTGTAGGCCCTACACAGTTTGCACTGTACAGTTTTATGCACTTTTACATGGACTGTACACTGCATGATGAATGTCTCCATCCTTCGAACACACACATTGTTGCTATGGACATACTGTTGCATATTTGTCGAACATCCATATTGTGTATATTACCCACTGAGTCAAGAAGTGCTATGAAATACAGTGTTCAATAGAATTTTAGAGCTGCTACATTCTGTATGATCTTTTCTTATCAATATGCCATTCGGTCAAAAAAGAGCAAAGTGTCAATGAGAATTCATTACTTGACCATCATACATGTACATTGTACACTTGTTAGTACAGTACGTGTACTTCGATGTCTGTCCAGCATTCCATACATTGCACTAAAATTTTACATTTTGGCAAATATTCTAATAGATTGCTTCAAAGCAATTTTGGGGGCAAAATTATATCTCATTAAAGTGTTCTAAAAGATGGTATTGGGGGTTGACGCACATTGGAAACAGAAAATAAAGCGACATCCCTGAAATGTACTCTTTTACTATGGAATTACAACTGTACGTATGTAGATAGACTCAAGATGCAATCAAACTGTACTCATAGACAGTTTATTGTTTACAATGCTTGAATAAAATAGAAATGAGGGCACTCTATTTGTTTTTATGTCTATGAGACTGTACAATGTTGTACATGACTTGATGTGGGTTTAGCAACTAGAAGACATTTCCATAAATGCAATCGATCTTTGCAAAATATAGCCTACCATACAATTATGTATAATCATTCTGTAACATCTCAAATGGCCTGTAAACCAAAACTGTTGTTGGCAGATACCAGCACTTTCGAGTTGGACAGTTTTAAACTTCATGTACATCCTATGTTGTGCTTAAAGTGCTCCTACATATGTAAAGCTCCAGAATGTGCATTGCAGAAATTTATGGTCATATGAGATTTTATGACAGAAAAGTCAAGTATGTATACCATGTTATGTGAATTTTGAAAGGAGGAATATTTACACTTGTACCAAAGTGAAGGTGATATGATTACTGAAAACCTGTTGACACGAAAGAACTATCACATACAACTGTAGGAATACATACTTGTATGTACTTGTAGTACAATACAATACAATGTATGAACTCTACATGCACAACGTGTTGTATGTCACAGAATGGTGTGCATGCTCTGATGTTCCAACTGACAGTGTAACTGTTTTGTGGTTTTCTTTCGTTCGTTCACAAAGATCCCAGCCACCGTCACCAGGATACTCCTCAACCACTTCAAATGGGATAAGGAGAAGCTCATGGATAGACTGTATGGGGGTGACCCAGATGCGGTATTCACCGAGGCTCATGTCATCAGCCCCTACAGGAAAAACCATGCCAAACAACCCAAGGTATCAAAATTGCATGGCAATTAACAATCCTCTACAACTTGAGGGGAACCTGCCCCAAATGTCTAGTAAATTTAAAGATTTTTTTTTCTGAATAAAAGAAAAGAAAATGAGAAATTTTGTGTGTGTGCTTGAAGTCATGAGCTACTAATGTAACTTCTTTTTCTTTATTTTTATGCAAAAATAGTGACAATTTAATGTGCAAAAACAGATGAAGACTTTTGTCTTAAAAATTACTTCACAGTCACATGGCCCAAAACATTAATGTTGAAATACATAGTACATTGTACCCAAAGAAAAGAACTGCAGAGCAGATGTAAATCCTTTCACATTAAAATTGTCATTACTGTTTTGACATAATTTGTTACAATTTTCTCTAATGTATTAATGTTGCATCTTTTTTTTTCTTTTCTTTTTTTGCCTCTCTGCTAGTACAACAATACAATGTACAATATGTTATTTGTGATTATTAAATCCTGTCACTCATCATGTGAACTACGTAATATACACAAAACAGTATTGTTTACTATCATAGTGAACTTATATAATATACAGTACATGTACTTTTAGTAGTACAGTTGTAGTTAATCCCCTTAATTTTTCAGTCCATGCAGAAAAAGGGTTAGTTCATCAACATATTTCAAAGTCTTACACAAGCAGTCATCACAGATTGTAGTTAATGAAGGATAAAACGTGAAATGTTTTACTATAGATTAGATCTGCCAAGAAGAGTACAATGTACTCTGTATGCACATGTAGTCTAGAAGCACATGTTTGCTTTGTGCTCAAAACAAATTCTGCATGAATGTACATGCATGCATACATGTACAAACTGTATGTAATATCACACTGGTTCTGTTATTTCAGAGCACACAAAATGTTGTTGTAAGAGCATGAAAATAACGGTGCACTGTTCTTTGTATTATGCTGTAACTGTTGCAATGAGAATTACAGCTAGAGAGAAGACCAGTAAAATACCGTACACTGTACATTGTATGTGTAGATATCAACATTGTATAGTACCCTATGCCTATTTCATTACAAGTACAGTACCCAAGTGTCAACATAAATGATTGCACAGTGAATTTAAAGTACATGTATCTACAAAGTATTCATCACCAGACTTCATGCATGTAAATGCTTGTTTTATGTTTGGCTGGCATGCTGCAAGTTTGAGTGGTTTGTGTTTGGATTATAATGTCACTTGTTCTGATTCCCATTTCCAGTATCATGCACCTGTAGAATTGCCACCTTTGATAGCTCATACCACTTTCGTATGTTATCAATTTTCAAGAAATAGTGGTGCCATTATGATCTTTGTACGTAATTGTGTGTAATTCATTGTGACATTCCATAATCGCAATACGTACATGTACATGCATAGAGGTTTGATGAAATTGGTCAATAATTACACTGT
Organism: Diadema antillarum; assembly: GCF_040938485.1. Lineage (NCBI taxonomy): Eukaryota > Metazoa > Echinodermata > Echinoidea > Diadematoida > Diadematidae > Diadema > Diadema antillarum. Next base: position 19,872 of record NW_027272292.1, on the reverse strand, counting down.
TTACAGTGTATGTCAGATATAGTGTATGTTATACAGTGTATGTCAAAATGTGAAGGGGTCATGTTATCAAGTACCAACTCTATACAATACAGAGTGGGTATTAAGCAGGATGTGATACACAGTAAATTGATTTTGAAATTTTATATTGTATTAAAGCTTTGTCTAATGACGTTCCACTCTGTAAATATTCTTGAAATATTTATGTCCATTGTCACTGCAGAGTGGAACACTATTACAGTAGACAAAGCTTTGTACAAAGTGGCAATGGACATTAACATTACAAGAATATTTGCAAGCATGTACAATTTGTAGATGCCTCCTTTATTATCCTGCTTAGTGGTTATATCAATTTCAGTAATAGTGATCAAATTGTAATGTACCCAATATGCAAAGTGAAGAACATAACACTCAAACAGCGACAGCATAAACCATTCCTATACCGCTTCTTTACTGTACAGTGCAACATAAAGCATAGCTGCATCCCGAAGCATCTAAGAAAAAAAGATGACAGTATTTGGAGCACTGGTGTTTATTGTTGTTGTTGTTTTTGTTTTTGTTTGTATTTGCACTGAAAGTTACCATGAATGCATTTTGTTGGTATGCACTAACAGCATTAAAATTACATTGTGCATTCGACAGCTTTCTGTCATAAACCTCCAAAGGCTACTCAACCCATGTACAATGTACACGTAGGTGTGGCTTGATTGATGAACAACTACTGTAAAAGTGGATATCTTCGTGCGACTAATTTTTCGCGCTCGGCGGGGTTCGAACAGTTTCGCGTGTTTTTAATTCCGCGGAATCAAGTCATCGACTGCTGGAACATATGGCAAACAAAAATATTTGCGTGCTTTTATTTTCGCGCTTGTTTCGGGTTGTGCGAAATGCACGAAAATGTCAACACCGTGAAAATTTCCACTTTTACAGTAATGAAGCCTATTGTATGTACTTGTGCATCCATCTTTCATCAAGGTGAATGACATCGAACAGATGAATATATCCATCTCGTATGTAAATTTTGATCTCTGTTGATATTGGTGGTTTCCATTCACTAGTAATTGGTGTTGAGTGATATACATGTACAGTTGATTTTTACTGTGTATCTATGCATACTGTGTGTGTATTATATAACTGATACGCACACACATAATTTCACCTTTCACTTCCATTAATAGTGCCAGATCTCAGATATTTGTGTACATGTCAATCATGTACATTGTACACTCATTGGAAGTTACCTGATATTCAGTATGCAGAGCCATTTCCAGTGTACCCGTAGGTGGTATGGGAGAATTTGCAGCATGTGTACTGGGTGCAATATACAGGTACTGTACACACACACACACACACATACACACACACACTCACAACACAGGAGCTGCAAATAATGCAATGCACGCATAATGTCCTTCAAGCTGAATGATTAAATTGTATATTCCCTCTAAGTGTTATGATGCTGAAAGTATGTCAATCACAGGCTTCATTATGGTTGCACTTTGTAAGCATTCTGCATAATGTTTCTGTTCTGTCTCTCATATGCAGGCATCTACAAGATCATCACAAGCAGTGATGGATTACTGTGAAATCTGCTTCAGGACCGTTCTAGGAACGGTAAGTGTTTTTATTAGCAAAAGCTAGGCAGAGAGGGGCCAGGGTAGATGCAGCTTTTATACAATATACAGTCATTCAAAATGGCAGAAATTATTCACAGCATAGAAAGGAACCAAGGAGAAAGCACTGCAAATACAAATGCAAGAGTTGTGCCTTCATCCTTTGAATGCTTTGTGAATTCGTATAATGTGATATAATTATGACAAGGTGATGTTGGATAGTGTGATTCCCTTGCATTTGTTGTAGTACGACTGCAAGTTTAGGAAATTGATGTCATGAAAAGATTTAGCTGCAATTGGATGTTTAATCAAGATAGGATTACACCGGTTGGATGCCCTTTTTACCCACACATATAGGCTGCTACACATAATCTCTCCATTTCTCTAGCGCTCTCTACAATGTATCTATCCATCTCTGTCTCTGCACATGTCTGTATCCATCTCCCTCTCTCCATATCAACATAAAAGATGAGATTACTGCAGGAGAAATGATAAGAAAGAGACAGCAGAGTGACACAATGCACTGTGGTGCCCAGTAGATGTACTGTAAGAATTCTTTTATTGTCCATTCATTTCAAGTATCTAGATACCTTTGTGATATTAGGAGGCCTCCACCTTTTGATAACAATCTCTGGTAAATGTGGTATGATATGCTTTTCTGATATGTTTGGCCAACCAGACAGCTGAGTACATTGTAAATAAGATCCAGATCATTGACTTAAATTATCATTTTCGACCCGTTTGCATCTCATGTGTAGCACTTTTAACGTTTTGTGGAGTGAATTCCACCAGCATTATTTTTGTTGCCATTAATGGAATACCACTTGCCCGGTTGGGCAAGCAGATTTTCAAATTGTTGCGCGAACTTGCTGGAATATGAATTTTGCTTGCATAAAAGAAAGTCTGAAAAATATAAGAAAATTATTTTTAAAAGGGCTTTCATAAGTCAAAGGCTTAAAAGAAACACAATTATTTGAATTTAATAGCATATATATGTTACCATTGATTCACAAGCTTCAGTTGCTAAAATGAAATTAAAGTATGTTGCATCACTGTAGTCATTATCTCTGGGCTTCTGTATTTTTGACTTCATGGATTTGAAGGGGGCTTCAAAAAGGTGGCTTCAAAACTGTTTTGCTTGCTCAATTCAGGCAAGCATTTTTTTTTTTAATTGTTCCAAAACACTGGCCCGACTTTGACTTTCACCTGCCCTGGGCAATCCCATCTGCATTTATGGATACATGTGTCTAATCCTTTGTTCCTATATGTAGTTTGTGGAGGATCATAGGGCATTTACAGTGTACAATATTTTCAACAAAAATATTTCAACAGAATCATGTTTATAGTACTGATTTCATCCTCATTGTGATGCATCGTTTTTAATTTCCTGGCTTTGATCATCAGAAATTGCTGTATTTTATCATTTCTCCTGTGTGTCTCTCAATCTTTTCCTCTCTTGCTGAGCTTTTCCTCTCTCCTTGTGTTTAATACCGAACCCAGCATTTGCGTTGAACAAGTATACTGCAGGGAAATGTGTTTTCTGTAAATGTTATGATTTATATTTTGTACCGATAGTCCTCGAACAAGGTATCCAGTGAGCACAGAAATGTTCCTGGTGATCATGCAACTACATATTATGTGTTGTCACTCAATGTAAAACTCCTTTCTCTAGCTGCATGTAAACTGACAATGATGTGACAATTTCTTGGTAGACCTGCAACTTTGTATGTTCTTCATAAGTCTGCACAAGAAATGCTTCAAATATTACACTTTTATGTTGAATTGTAGGTTTTTAAGAATCTGTTGAAATTGATTCCTTCTAACAGTTTCAAGAGGGATCATATATTTGTCTCTTTAATGCACAATCAAAAAGAAAAAAGAAAAAAAAAAGAAATCTGTGCAAGCAAAACCATTGTCATGTGACCATGACAGCAAATTTGAGGGTCCCATATGCCATTCTATCAGGTGGCATCCTACACATGTGTGTACCTTTAACACTGTCTTACCTTTTATATACAATATAGTCTGATTCCACTCATTATATCACAGATCTGTAGCCTCAATTCAACTGATCTCATTTGAGCAACTCTCATTTGGATGATTTTCTATGCAATGGAAAGAGGGTGTTTTGGATTTCTCCCTACAGCCACACACAAAACGTGCTGCTAACTGCCCAAACAATGTTATGGTAAAGCTGTGGGTTACTAGAGCAGACTGCAGTGCCAATTTTGCATGCAGATTATGGTAGTAATCACTCGCAATATTTCTACCTTGATTATTTCCCAATGCTGTTCGAATGGTAACAATTTTTTGCAATGAAAGTGGGCGCAGGGACACGCAGGCAGTCTGTATTTTACTTAGGTGTAGAGGTGTAAAGCATCTGCATATGTGCCCCATCGATATGGTCTGTGAAGGATGCCCTGCTGTACTGTCCTTTCTGCCTTTTTCCCCCACAGTCCATGACGGGTATTGAGTGCAACCACAAATTTTGCGCCGACTGCTGGACGGAATATCTCACCACCAAGATAATGGAGGAGGGCATGGGTCAGGTACGACATAGAGCAAAAATATTCCAAGTCTTCTCGGTCACATGAGATTATGTACACATCCATACAATTGTAGATATTCTTGCATGATTTTGGGCAGTTTATGATTGTTGTGAATATGATTCAGTTGTGTTAATTCATATTGTCATGTTTAGTTTTAATCTTTTCTTTCTTCTTGTTTCATTATTTGTTCAGTCATTTGTTCCTATGAAGATGTATAATTTCAGAGGTCTGTTTTAAAAGGCCAATATCAGTATTAAAATATTAACTGATTCTATATGCATTTAGCTGTCAAATTAGATCATGGCTTGAGCTCAGGCGTGATATTCCATTGTCATCTATATAGAAACTTGAATACTGACTGAGAAACTGTTTATAGAAATGAATGAGAGATCATGTTCTTATTCCTACATCATGCCTGACAGTTAATAGGCTTTTGTATTCAAAATCTCTCACAGGCTCTATTGCATTCCAAGTTGATATGAATAAAAATTGATACATGTGTACATTTGTTTGTGTAGATGAGGGTTTTACCTTTAGGTAAACTTCGCCTGGATATCATATTTGTACATATGTGCTCTTGTTAGCTTTTGTCGCATTATCTACAGCTGTATACACTAACAGTGTACAATGAAGCAATGTTAAACCTCTCCTTGTTCATGTACCCAAGTCATTGGTTTATAGGCTCAGTAAACAACACTAAGAACACAAGTTCTGTCTAGAGTTAAGTAAACATACAACATGCAAATTGTATGCTGCACTGTGACAGAGCTCATGAAAACTCTGCCCAGAAGCAATACACATCTAGACATGTTAATGAAGACCTTCAAACATACTGCTAACATTTAGATTGTATTAAAAACTTTACCAAAATCAGAAGGCGAAATATTCAACCTGAGATGATATTACCTCACACACCGTACACAAGACTGTTTACCATGGTAGTCACATTCTTTACTTGCAGCTTGTATACGTACCCCCTTCAAGCAGTCAAGCATTCTACAGTGTACCTGACTCCAATACCAGTACCTTCTTCTGTTTTTTGGTGTGTGTTGGGGTTTTTTTTAAAGTGATTCTTGGATAATCTCAGCCTTTTGTGCATGGACAGTAAAGGACATCCTTGGTTCATGTACACGTATGTCCATGGTTACCTCATTGAATACTTTGCATATCATACTTTTTGTACGTACATTTCCAAATATAGTACAGTGGTCACCGCTTAATCAAGAGGGATCTCAATTAAATGTTCTCACATTTAAAGTGGCGCTCCCACTTAAGCAGTGGCTGGTATTGACCTCTGCAAACCACACAACATGAATCCCAATATGTGGGTATTACACTAAAACATGCACAGTTATCAAACCCACTGATAACCACAGCAACAAGTACACATGCGCTATGACACGCAGGCACAAAATGGCGATGAAAAAAGACAGCAGTCTCATAATTTTGGCAGAGTCATCATCGGAACAAACATTCATTCATTGAATTTACAATATAACCCTTTGTAGAGTTCTCAGTAGACCTAGTGTATACATGTGTATCAAGTCACGATGCCTATCAACCTGTCAATGCCAGAGAAAGAGACAGCACTAATAACTTTAATATGTTAACAACATGAACATTACGACACTGATTGCAACGAACACATTTTTCTCATATCCATGCCTCTTTCTTATGCTGTCACTCACACACAAACACACACACTACATGTATACTATGCACAAACAAGGAGAGTATGGGCCGCACATGGAGAGAGTGACTTTCCATATTGCACTGAAGGGGTGGTAAAGTGCATGAGTACATGTAGAAGCTGGCGATACTCATTATGACCACCTCCACTACATCCTCCTGCGTATCAGCAAATGTTTTGACTGTGCAATCGACATAATCTGTCTGGAGTTTGTTAGAAAATATCCCTTCTGGTAGGGAAATGAAATCCCTGTGATTATTTCTAAGGCTTTTTCTTATCATTTTAGGCATCAATAGTGAACAGTGGAAGTGTTTCAGCCAGAATTTACGCGATAAAGTGATTTATGGTTCCGATTAAGTGGTGGAAATTACACGTGAAAATTATGTAACATCAAGTTTTGTTGCACTTAAGCGGAGTTCCCGCCAAAGCGGGTCCCCATTTATGGGTGAGCACTGTATATTTAATGACGTGTATGCTTTGGAATTCATTATTGTACCAAGGACATGAATGAGTGAAGGAAAAGCATTACAGCATAGTACATTCTGTAGCTCACAAGAATGTGAGGATGAATATATTCAGATCATGCCCACTTCTACGAGTGTTTTCACCTACACAGTGTAATTGAATGTTTTTGTCCCTTTTTTTTGGGGGGGGGGGTGGGGGTCTCTTTTCCTTATGGCTTTTATTTAAAACACATTCCTGCCTTAAAGGACAAGTTCACCTTCATAAACATAAGGATTGAGAAAATGCAACAATATTAGTAGAACACATCAGTGAAAGTTTGAGGAAAATTGGACAATCGATGCAAAAGTTATGAATTTTTAAAATTTTTGTGTTGGAACCGCTGGATGAGGAGACTACTACAGCTTGTGAGTCATATGCGTACAACAGTATAAAGAAAATATAAAAGAAAATTCAACATATTTTCACTTTTTTCGCATAATAAAAGAGCAATTGACTTGCCTCTTTCTAAGGGCAGGGGGAATAATATTACCCATAACATGTATCGGTAACGAGTCAGGGGAATGTGTACTTTTTTCAAAAGATAGAATTTTGTGAAATTCTCTTTATATTTTCCTTATATTGTTGTACGCATGTGACATCTGAGTTATTCATACACTGCAGTAGTCTTCTCATCCAGCAGGTACTGCACAAAAACTTCAAAAAATCATAACTTTTGAACGGATTGTCTGATTTTCCTCAAACTTTCAATGATGTGTTCTACTAATATTGCTACATTCTCTCAATCCTTATGTTTATGAAGGTGAACTTGTCCTTTAAACATAAAAGATGTGAAACAAACAAATCATCAAAGTCTCTTTAACCCTCTGCGTGCCACATTATAATCACCTACTCAGGTTTGTGTGTAAAAGTTGTGCACATTGGACTCTTTGGCACAGAAAGGGTTAATAAGTATATCCAAAAACAAAAACTAAAATCCTATCACCCCCTCAAGTGCCAGTCACAGGAACCCAAAGCATCAACGTGAATCATATTTGAATGCGGGGTACGATGTATACAGTTTGTATATATGGGTCTGTTCAAAAAGTTGGGACCCAGGGGTGGTATTCTGTAAGGATCCTAGGACAGCTCTCGCTCCTAAATACGCGATTGGTATTCTGTAACACCGCGCGTAGGAGGAGAAATAGGATAGTGACGTCAGGGATCCTTATTTCTCTCCCAGCTTAGGATAGGGGCGTAACTTGATATGTTAATTAGATATAATTAGATGTTAATGAGATCTTAAGATAAGTGGTATTCTGTAAGCACAAGTAGGATCAAGTTTAGGAGCAAAAATAAGGATAGCCTCTAGGCAATCTTTCTCTGGCGCTTTATGCCGGGCTATTGCGTATATAGGCCATACTGCCGACCTACTGTCTCTTATTTTGTATGTTCATACATGAACGAGAAAATAAATACATGAATCGTATAACAGAGTTATCTGTTCCTCTCATAATGAGGATTCTAAAACTGCAGTCTATAATGTTCGAAACAATTGTATTCTTTATCTAGCTGGTATGTGTTTATTTGTTTGTTGTTTGCCATTTTCAATTCAATTCACACTTCATTAATTCGGCACAAAATAAATCAAAAGTATATTATGTGCACAATAACAACAAAAGCTATTATTATGATTATTAATATGGTAACAATGATAATCATTATTAATATCATTATTATCATTTTCATTATCATTATTACTATCATTATTATTATAATTATTATTGTCATTGTTGTTGTTATCATTATCATTATGCTCAGCGTAGGCCCGAACGTCATGCGGACGCAGTGTAAGTAGCCTACCTTCGCCGCCCACATTATGTAACCCTCGAAGACGTTGCTATGAAGATCTAAACCAAAGAAAAAGAAACGTACGCAGTGCGCTTCTAGGTCGCGTGTAGAATATGAAAAGTACTAGTAACGCAACGATCCATACGCACACTTTATTGTTAAGACGTACGTATAGTGTGTGACGCAACCCGGTGACCTAACAGTCTATGTGCATGGGTTAACTTTTTTTTTTTCAAAATGTAGTGAACTTACGTGTTTATACAAGGATATCATGGAGCTACAGTATAGTAGCTCCGTGTTTATATCTTTGTTTAATCTATCAGTAATCTCCTTTATTTATTATGTTATCATTGCTAAGCATGTAAGTCTATACTACCATAAAGATAGGGGACAGCTAGCGGGGTGAATTAAATGGGACAAAAAAAATTGTAATTTGATGAATTTTCTCGAATAACTTTCTGATATTCAGAATGGGGCACACATGTTAAATCAGACCCAAAGACTTTTGATGCTAGCCACAACGGGTTGCTACGCTATATTCCTGTAAGTGTCGTATTTGTGTTGTCTTTGGAGTTTTTTTTTTTTTCCTGGGAGAAATGCAACATTGGTTTGGTTTAAGTGGGACAAACAGTAACTATAAGTAAGACATTATTATTACAAGCATATCGATCATAAAATAATGTGAGCGCATGTGTTTGTGTATGTGTGTGTATGTATGCATCTATTATCATCATTATTTTTATATTTAAGAAAATCTTATATATTTTATAATAACTTTGAATTAAGGGCGAAGTTTGGTATGCAGTGATGATATACCAGTTTACCCCAACATCCTCCAAAAGTTCAAAATTTGAGCTAATTTCTGCAAAAACAAATTAATGGAACTCGTAAGGTCTACATTTATTTTGGTGGGCTAAGTGCGTGCTAAAGCTTTGATGATCGAAATTCTATTCTTAACTGTAAAATTAGACTGACAATTACATTTTTAACTCCTCGCACAGTAGAGCTGCGTGAAGCGCACTCTTGAGCAATGTAGATCTTGGGCGCGCATTGCGTAAAATTAGCCAGATGATTGGCTTATAGATACTGCGTCGGGCGTGTCCTGTCTTTCCTCATTAATATTCATTATTCATAAATGACTGTCCTAGGATAGGCTTAGGACAGGCTTACAGAATACCGATTTTGCCTGTCCTAAGGGTATCCTATTTTCTGTCCTACGCGCGCTCCTAGGATCGAAATAAGGATCGCGCTTACAGAATACCACCCCAGGGTTTTTGGGCACAGACTCAACATGGGAACAGGGGAAGCATGCTTCCCCTGTTGGTAAATTTGTGTAAAAATGTACTTATTTGATGGTGTCCACTGTCATTTTAGCCTCTCTTTTTTTTGTGGAAAATTTAAGCAGGGTGTTGTGATGACAGAGTATTGAGCACATTGTCCAAGTTACTAGCAATTCTGCAGTAATCTTTAGAAGCAAACACCATTGCTTGGCTAATTTCTCCCACAAAATAATTCATACCGAACAAAAACATTCTTTTTTTAAAATATAGGTCTTAAAATTGTCAATACCGATGTTACATGTGGTGTCCAATGATCAAAAAAGGATGTAACGATGGTATTCTGCTACATATTTTTATTTCAGCTGTAAGAAGGGCCAAAGTGGTTATAAAGTCAAAGAATTTCTTCATTTGTGACACTAAATACATCTATTATGAAAGCAAGAAAGTCCGAGTATTTCCACACTTCGTGTTCAAACTCTGCTGTGTCAGGATGGTGTCCAGCGTAACGACGGTATTTTGGGGATCCGTTTTGATAACTGTCAATTTTTTTATGGGGCAGCTTCTCCCAATTTGTTTGTTACAATATCTGTATGTATTAATTAATTAGGCCAAGTAAGAAACCAGTTTCTCGTCCTCGCGCGCATCGATTTTGGCCGCCGCGTCGATTTTTTTACTATTTACTATTTTCAAAATGGCGCTGAAAATACCAAGAAATTCATAATTCTCGTCCCAGCCCGCTCCCCGCCGCATCGATTTTCAGTTGCCGCATCGACTTTTTTGATATTTACTATTTTTTCGGCCGCCGAAAAAGAAATCGACAATTCACCTACCAATCGTGATGTCTCATTTCTAATTACGCCTTGCGTCCTCTACTTTGGTAGTACATGTACAGCTGTACCTTCTGTAGTGCGTATAGTATAACGCATGCATTTCACACTGCGAGCTCGGCAAGAAGGAATGACCCACAAAGCAGTCGAACTGTAGTTGGATGGGCGCGGGCGCGGCGGGCCTGGGCTAGCTGTGATGTACAGCGCACTCGGTACGTCGTGAACGCGATAGCGGCAACATTTTTGCGATCAATCGCTGATATTCCACGCATATTTCGCGCATTGTTCGTATTTTTCCCGTTTCTCATATTTCAAGCGTGAATTGTACTGTTCAAATGCTTGTGAGGATTGTATCGAGTTTGTATACATTTTCATGTCATTGTGACTACTTTAGTATGTGCATGTGTGTGTAGTGTCAAGGTACGGTGCCGGTGCAGTGGCCGTCGTGCCGCACTGCCGTATTGGCAAAGTGTGTGTCGTGTCTGTAGCTGTCCAGGGTCGGTCACCGGTACCATCCCCTGGTCTGTCAGCGCCTGCACGCACGCATTAACACATTCGAATGTGTAGAAGCCCGTACACTGTAACGTTGCATCTGACGACGATGTATTGTTCTATTTTGAAGAGAAAATGAATGGGCTTTTCCAGCAAATGTAGAATTATGGTCAATAGCACAATCAGGGTATGCAATTGTGTAACAGGGCAAAAATGAAAAAACTTGGTGAAAATGCTTTTTTTGTTGTTTGTTGTAGCTGAGTGTTCAAATTTTCATTTCATGTAAAGAAGGAGTCAAAATTTTGCATTAAACTGCGCATAAATTAGCATTTAAATTAGGGGTGTCGAATTACATTGAAATGACTAATATATTGGAAAAATTCATTAAAAAAAAGGAGAATGTTTTTTTCATCTGATATTGCTGTTAGATATTCCTGATAAATATCCCTTTCATTCACCACCAGCACATAGCCATGACATATCACAAAATATGAATAAATTTCATATTTTCACTTCTCGAAATGGATGATCAATTTTGTAGGCATTATTTTGAATTCAAATAAAACCACTTTTACATATTTTATCATATTTCACTTTTGTCAAAGAGTGAAGAGGCGAAACTTTCAGGAATAGGTAGCAGACATATAGTGGCCATTATTACAAATTTTTATGAAATTAGGGCTGGTACTTCGGAAGATATTATATTTTTCATCAAAAAATTATCTGTACAGTTTGACCTTGAATGTGCGCACAGTGTTTGGATCAATTCTCATATTTGTAAACACAGATAGAAGAATGAATGTGAGATTTAGGATGACCTGAGTTGATATCCAAGCTGTGACACTCAAACAATGACATATTAAGGCAAAATACTATGTTTTTGCTTATGATATCTTTAGAAATTGAACAAGCATTGAAATATGAACACTGAACACTTATCATATGACCTTCATGCAGTATAACATGGGCGTGTATCGCACTTTTTTATGCTCAGCAATTTGTAAAAATATAAAAAAATAAGTTCCTATTGCTAAAATTTGCTAAAATTTTCACACAATAGATTTCTACATACGGTGTATGTACAATTCATGGTTACAAAAACCAGGATATTCAATAAGGGGAAAAGATTCTTTAAAGTAGTCAAATTAGGATATACCTCACTGAAAATACTGAAAAACGGCTGCACTTATTTTACTCAGCATTTGAAAATGGCTCAAAACTCAAAACTGGCTGAACATTTATTGGCAAACAGCGCACCATATTGTAGTGTGTCTTCAGTACTTCCAGGAAAAGCAGAAAAATAAGCTGTTTCTCCATGTATAGCTGTACAGCATGGGTTTATAAAAGGTCACAATGTCACAAAAATAAGCCAGCATTACACTCCTACCAGGATGGGACTTCAGACCTTATAACTTTCTCCAGCTGAAAGAACCACTGTTTTTTATTGCATGCAAGCAATGCCAGGAAAAAATCCATTAATTTGATACCAAACACATAGGGGTAGACTTAAAATATGGACCTCAAATCTTGATTTTACGTAAGTTGTAAAACGCTTTTTTTGACGCATTACGTGGGTTTTGGGGGACTTTTTGGTAATTAATCTTTAATAATTAACAGTAAATGAGAAGAAATTAGCTATTGTCTTACCACATGTGATTACTGATGTCTTGGCATGCTGCATGTGAATTTTTAAGTCAGTTGGTGCATTTTTTTAGAAGTTACAATTTTGTAAAGTGAGAAAGTCATGATTGCATACCCTGATTGTGCTTATCACCTTATCAGATGGGTGTATCTACAAAATAAATAACTTTTCCACGGATTCTGGTTTGTCTCGTATTTCTGCGGGATACTTTTGTTTACGATGTACCGTATACTTGGGTGACCCGCACCTCGTCATAGTTAATGTTTGCGCATATTTGAATCACATTTCGCCACTGAAATTCTTTGAAATCCAACTCACATACAGGAAAAAATGCTGAAAATTCCAATGGAATCACAAGCTCACTGATCGATATCGAAAATTTGCAGCGATCGTCGTCAAACGCGAACGATGCGAAATAGCTGTGCGCTAAGGAAGGGGCCCGCAACTCGTCACCCGCGCTCCCATAGGCAAAGCACGTAAAAGACGTGTGCGGCTGACCGTGATGCTCCCATAGACATACACGTAAAAGATGCGTGCGGGGACAGTGGTGATACTTATAACACGTAGGGTCCTATTCCGATTAAAATTTCCGATTTTCGCGAAAAACTGTTCGGTTTTCACCAAAATTTGCTTGGCCCTGCCAAGTTTCAAGCATACTGAACACAGTCCCGGGCATAAATTTTTGTTTAGTGCGCTTAAAACGATTTTAAGCGGGGTGACGGTATTCGGGCCCCTGACGAGGTGCGGGTACCTCGCTATACTTGTAAATCACGGACACGGCCGTGAGTCGCATCATCTGTAGTGTGGTAAACAATCATTCCTCATCCAAATGATGAGTGATTATCAAATGTCTTTTTAGAACATGAAGAAACGTCTTTAAATGTTTAATGCTATAATGCCATATCAGTATCATTTTGACATCCATTTGCATTTGTACAAGCCAGTTTCCAGTTGAATGTGCTACAATTTTATTGTGAAGAAATGCAGATCCCTTGACATCTGTAGTGGAAAGGAAAAGCAAATGTATTTCTGCATGCATGAAGTTTCATTTCAAGTATGGTACATAATCTATTTGTTTGAAAATGCACAGAGTGCAGGCAAGACATACACTTGGAAACTGGTCTCTCATAACACAGCTACCAGAGTGATATTTCATTTCATGAATTGGATATAGAAATAGTAAAGCCCTCTCTCCGTTACCTTTCTCAGAATTACCGGACGAGAAACACGTATTACTTTCATTTTGACAATCCTCGAAAAAATAGTAAGATATCAAATAGTAAGGACCTCCCTCATCGCCTTGCTCAAAAAACCCGGACGAGAAACTAATATCTTTTTTTACTTGGCCTTACTTGTATGCAATTCTTGTGGCATTCAACAGTAACAGTTTTCATCAGGCATTGACTTTTTCTTATGACACCGTCTGTAACGCCGGTATGGCTTGTATTGGCCAAAGTGTCATAGAAATCTATAATTTCCTGTTGAATTGTTCCCAATTATATGTTTGTAGAGAGGTTTTACATTTATCTATCATGTTAGAAATAATCACTAAAGGTAGACGTCAACAAAAGCTGTAACTGCACAAAACTTGTCATTTGGCAAGTACCGAGGTTACATGGACACGGTGTCCATGTAACATGGTATATTTTTGCAGAATTATGCAACACACAATTTCAGAGACTTATAATGATAATACATATCTTTTCCTTGAGTAAGGGTCACTTAGCATCCACGGTAAAAACTCTTCTACATCTTCAAGAAAATAAACTTTTTGGAGATGATACACTGTACATAGTACATGTACCAGTGTTACATGGACACCATGTCCTCTTTGTAACACTGGTATGAAAGGGGTACAGAAAATTGCATGAGATGTCATTGAATAATTCTGTTTTTGGCTCAAATACTTTATATCAACATGGTATATTATGAACATATCTTTAAAATAATCCTTTTGTTTTAAAAAGGCCCCCTTTTCTGCTTTTGAAATTAAGACACGGTGTCCATATAACTTCGGTAGATCACTCTACTACTGGAGCCACACAAAAAAACACACAAGAAATTTGCTGTTACTTGGTGCAGGAATGTAGAGTTCACCATAACCTATCACCACTGTATCACATCAGATAGCATAGGACTGTCTTGCCTTATAAGAAAAAATTGTTTTTGTAACTGCAGTATTTTTACACATTCTTTGAGTAATAGATCAAATTTTCCCTAAAAACGATAATTGAGGACATGAGCATTTGATTCTTGGTTCATAGTGTGGATGGTATTCATTTGTGATATTGCTGCTATTAAATTACAGTTCTCATGCCATTTCTTGGAGAAAAGGAGAAAGATACAAAACATTTTCAATGTGGTGTCCATGTAACATCGGTATTTACAATAAATCTCATTCTCATCCAAGAAAATTATATGGGATTTTCAAGCAAATCCTATACCGGTATGGAATATATTATAGTATGGCTAGTCTATGTAACTATAAATGTCAGTCATTTTCATTAATTTGATGTTTAATTTTGGACCTATGTGTCATATTTTGGGTCCCAACTTTTTGAACAAACCCATATAAGAAACAGTTACATTAAAGCTTTATTTAGGTGCAAATTTGATGTTTGCTGAAAGCAGGTCGTACAGTACAGTACACGCAGGTCATGTCCCAGATCGCTTTGTGTACCGTCTATCAAGCAGAGAAAAAAAGGAAGATGACTGTGCTACATACACACATCCCTGTCATTACTCATAGTTAACCTTTGTTCATTATATAGTAGACAATATGCATATTAAGGTGTGTGTGTATGTGTGTGTGTGTCTGTGCGTGTGTGTGTGTGTGTGTGTGTGTGTGTGTGTGTGTGTGTGTGTGTGTGCGTGCGTGTGTGCATGTGATGGTAATGGTGTGGGTGTGTGGTGTGGTAGTGTAAGCACGCATGGGGATAATGATCTCATCACATTATTGCCCAGTTTATCCTACAATACAATGTATGTCTCTCCGTGCATTCTATGGGCAGTGTCCATATATATTAGCTGTAGTACAGTATTGAAGTACATTGTATGATATTCTCTCTAGTAACACCTCCCTGCTATCAGGTAGGGGGTATGCAGGCTCAAGTTTATGCTTTGATACATCTCCCTAACCCTTCAAATCTTGAACCTGTGGCACAGCTCTTTGTTTAATTGATATCCGTACGGAGTCTGTCAATGTCAGCATCAGAAAAGGCAGGTTTAGATGTGTGAGGGCAAGCCACAAAGGCAAAAGAGTAGCCCTCCCCCCCCCCCCCCTGTCAGACACGCAAATGGGTCACCCTTGAGCCAGACAAATATGGATGTCATTGAGAGAACATGATCATAATGGCTCATGTTTAGTCATATTAGTGTAGACTAGTACCCTTTTGCTGTCAGCACTCATACACTGTATGCACAGGTACTTGGCAGATGTGTGATTATGGGCTCTATGGTTCTTGCATTGTAGTGCTGAATGAAAAGAAGCAACTCAAAACATTCGCAATCTGTTTTCATTCATGAAGTACTATACTTGTACATGTTGTCAGAATGGGTTTTTAGTTTAGGTTGTTTACTAGTTGTAGTTTAAAGTGGTACAAGTGTATATGTGATCACAGTGGCAAATCTTTATCAGGATACGTTACGATCCTTAGCAATCCAAACGCTTCTACTAGACTTGTGTAAGATTTGCCTTTAGAACCAATCGGTTTCTAATGAATAGGGTTCTGTACCACATGTCACTTTTTTTTTTTGTGCTGTAAGTTTTGTGCTTGTGTTTTGTGTGTGCACAGAGTTAGAGTTATCATTTTTACATTTCCTTGTATGCCTCATAATTGTTATTCTTCGAAAGTGCATATTGCACGTTAGAAACTTTCTATCAGATAAGATACATGTAGACGTCACAGTCAGCACTCTGCCCAGACTCTCAAGGGTCCCAAGGTACACAGTATCATATCGACAATGAATGCGCACTTGCGTAGTAACCTCAGTATGATTCATTAGGATTCAAACTACATTGTACAAGGTCACAGTGTAACATGTGTAATCCACAATGTAGATTACTTTGTCCCTTCACAGTGATGCCAACTTGAATTTGTTAAATTGAAGCAGAATCCAGAAATGCCTCTACTTATATTTCTTACAGCAGGACTAAAGGTTGGTAATATTTCAAATGCTACATGGTGATTTTTGCTATTCTCATGCCACTTGCTATCTTTACATTAAACTTTGTTAGAATGGGAGACAGCAAAAGTACAGACCTTTGACCTTATACCCTTACTGTTTTATGAAAATCATTGTCTTTATACATATTTTTAAAGGTAACATTACTACTTGATGTGCCTAGATGAAGTAGTTGCTGAAAAGTATAACCTTTCACCTTGAGGGATTTGCCCAAGTCTAACCAGCCCATCTACACTTCGTGTAGCATATTTGGGACAGGTACTATAGGAAGAAATTCTATGGAGCAGTTTTCTTAAACAGAGATAACAAAATTTAGAACAGATGATTAGACTACCCAAAAACAGTTATGCCTCCAGCACCCTTCAGAGTGGAAGCATATCAGGAATATATATAAACATATACAATGTACAGTAGGCCTATAGTTGAATTAGAATAGCTTCTTCCTCTATAGCTGTCACTCTAGACATTTTTAGAGCTGATTTTATATTTGCAAAAATGCACGTGTATACTAGATTTTCAGTTTAAAGTGACCTTCACATCCCTAACTTAGGAATTATTCCTTGAAATGGTAAGTTTGTAGTTTTCCCTTCAAAGAAGAAAATAAAAAGTGTTAAAAGATAAGGGGATCTATTATCTGAAAGGAAAATATTGCATATTTCCACTTTATGAACCAGATAAAACCTTTGCTGTACATTCAACGTGTACATGCATACTTTTAATGATAAACACTAGTACATGTACATATGTGTATGTATAGCAGTAAGTTCTTAGTTTACCAGTTGAAGTTGTGTGCTCTTGCAGAGTGCTGGTAAACGTGTTGTGTCTTCACTGCAGTGCTATAGACAATGACTGAAATGTAGCGCATTTTGGAGTTGTGCTCAGTTTTGTTTTGTTTTTGCTTTGTACGTGGACCTCAAAACATATCCTATGATACAAAACTTGGCAAGGGGTTTCATGATTTCATAAGAGGCAAGTAGGCCACTTTATGAAGTTTGAAGTGTGAATTCAATAGCGTGATATCTCACAGGTTTGCTTGTGTGACACGGCAACACTTTCTGTTCACCCGCATAAAGTTGCATTTCAAGGCACATATGAGCCACTCATTGCCACTGGTCGTTTGTCATGCTCCACTCACAATGAGGAAATTTGAGCAGCAAGCTCAAGACGGGCAGAATGAGTCCTCTGCACAAGCACAGTAATGTGTACATGAGCAAGGAGCAAGTGGGTAGGACGACAAAAGAGTAGATTCTCATCTGTTTAATTCTCGGGGTATCTATAAGCGAGAAAAGGCATTTTGAGTTAAGCCCACAATCCTGTGCACTGAAGTGAAGAGTCGCAACTCGTGGATATCGCTTCAGATTATCTAATGTGCAGCTCCACTCCATGTTGGGGTCAGTTTTCAGACAGAGTGAAATCTAACAAACGGAATAGTAGAAGAATCATTAAAAGGGATCGTACAGTTTTGGTTGAGACCTAATTTCAAGTTTCTAACTTTTTTGGTGGGATAATGAGAAACCTCTTATGAAATATGAAAGAGCATGTAATTCTACGAGGAATTCAACGTTTATTTGATAAAAATTGGTTTTAAAATGGCTGAGATATCCAAAAAAGAGTGATTCTTATAAAGTGTAGGACCCACACTTTATTACGATCGCTTTGTTTTACTTTGTTTTTGGATGTTTCAGTCATTCCAAACCCGATTTTCATCAAATAAACTTTGAATTCCTTTTGAAATGTTATGCTCTGTACTTTATCATAAGTGTTTTCTTGGTATTTCGCAAAAAGTTAAAAGCCCAATTTTCATCTCCACCAAAACTGTACTGTCCCTTTAAGATTGGACATGAAAGAGGTGAGACTTCAAAGTTTCACATGATTCCAGAAAACTCCCAGATTGTAGTCTCAGCCACATCTAAGAAAGTCAAATGAGGTGAACTGATGATGTCATTGCCTCATAAGTGTCCTGTATGAAGCAAAATACAACATTTCTTGTGTTTTTATTAATTCATAAGCTGACAAGGATTTATTATAGGAAGAAGGGGTTGTAGTTTCTGATGTATTGAGCAATATCAATATGAAAAAGAGAAGGTAATTGTGCACAAGCCATTGCAGAGGTAATTGCATCATCACCTATAAACATAACTTGTACATGATCATAAAATGTTGCTGCAGCCAAGGTAAACACATGATCTACCATTCTAGAGATTTGATGTCACTTTCTGTATGAAATTCAATATGAAAAAGGAGAGTGGCTTTGCACTTTTATTCAATGCATCACTTCTCAAATATGCCAGGCAAGTACGTACATTGTATTGGGAGAACACCCATGAAGGTTTTTTTAATTCATTTATTCAAGTATTACATGTAAGTGGCAAATGTGTACATATGCATTTTATCCTCAAAACCAAGCTAGTGTACATGTACTGTCCATATTTGGTATGGAGGATTTTGACAATTCGCGGTAGTCACCTTTCATTAATCATATTCTTAACCACCGGTGAACAAGCACTTATTCTATCATGACTTCTTCATGGAATTAAAGGGAAACTTATCCCATTGAAACAGATAGTGAGTGCAGAAATATTAGTATGTCCACATTCAATAGTGCAGTTGGTGGATAATAGGACAATCCCTTCAAAAGTTATGAAATTTTGAATTATTTGGTGCCGCCATCACTACAGAAGAAGACTGCAATTATTTGTGATGTAACAGTAGGGCAACGATTCTAGAACTAATCTAAAGAGAATTTAACATATTTTCATTTTTCTGGCATAATGAAAGAACGCTTGACTTTTTCATCTTTCAGAAGGCAAAGGGAGTTGAATACCATTGATAACATTGTGTCATTAAAGAATGTATACTTTTCAACAACAAAAAAAGATGATTTAATAATTTTCAGCCTGGCTTGTTATAGAGAGCAATGACAGCGCATGGATTTGCACTATCCCAAAATTTGAAAATTCATAACTTTTTAATGGACTGTCCCAGTTTCCACAAACTTCATTTATGTGTACTACTACAATGTAGTACTTCTGCATTCACCATACCTCCACATGTATATTTATGGTAAATTACCCTCCCATTCAATCTGGGTGGATCCTACACTTTTGGTATTATCTGCTCTAGAAGTTGTGCAATGTGTGGAAGTAACGAGTCACCTTTTTGCTCTTTCAGGCACAAGCTCTGACACAAAACCAAACACAGGCACACAAACAAACAACGGTCGGTCGCAGACTCCACGGCATTAGCAACTAACCACAAAATGTTTCCTCTTTCTCCTTTCAGACCATCACATGTGCAGCCCATGG